>NC_074677.1:25731303-26031303 GCF_029448725.1 Salvelinus fontinalis | reverse complement strand
TGAGGGAGAGAGGGTAATGTATAACGTTTACATTATATCAGGTATCCTACTGAAATATTGAGTGCGGGGAAGCGATCACATGGCAGGCATTGATAAGGGGAGAGAGCCATGTATTACTGATGAAGGGGGTCAAGATCAGGTCAGGTAATGTTAAGGGAGAAATAAAAGTTTATGGCAGTATCACTTTGTGTCCCGCCTAGCAGTGAAGTCACAATGTTTGTTCAGATGTGTAGGAGGAGACTCAGCCTAGGAGAAAGGGTTAAATATCAGTGCTTGTGTGAAAATGTTTTTGTCTAATGCAGCTGTATTGATCCTCTGGGAAGAATAAACTTGGTTAAGCTTTCATAGTGTCTGTTGAGTTTTTTACACTGAGAATTAGAACCTAACAATATGTCAGGCCAAATTTCCCATTGTTCCCCTCTCCTTGAAGTGTGCACTTGTTCACTCCCCCTCAACTACTGTAAAAGCATTGAGTTGGTTTGTAGATGGATTGTCTACCATCCCGGCATTGTTATATCAATTTTATGCTCTTAAATCTTTGAGGGGGAATGAACGAATACACACCACAGTTACAGTCTCCCTCCAGTGCCCTCAGCTGGGTGGTTTTCAGTCTCGTTACTCTGCATTTGTCACTTTTTAAATCGACTCCATGGAATTGTCCCTGCGGAGTAACTCATTTATAATGTAACATTTCAACGAATGAGGTGTTTTATTTTGTAGGTCACTAGGAAGGGACTACACAACTGTGAATTTGTCTCGGCTAGGGAATAATGGAGTCTGTTTCTGTCATGTTGAGAGTCATTAGTTGTGGAGACGAGGCTGTGTAAATCTTCTGAATTAATGCCCTCATGCGTCATCTTCAGAATGGGGCTGGAGCTGAGTCCGTCACAAAGTATGGACAGTGGCATAAAGTACTTAAGTAGAAATACTTTGTACTTTGGGGTATCTGTACTTTACTATGCTATTTCTATTTCTTCAACTTTTACTTCACTAAATTCCTAAAGAAAATAATGTACTTTTTCTCCTTACATTTTCCTTGACACCCACAAGTACTCGTTACATTTTGAATGCTTAGCAGGGCAGGAAAATGGTCCGATTCAGACACATATCAAGAGAATACGTGGTCATCTCTATTTCCTCTGATCTGGCGGACTCACTAAACATAAATGCATCATTTGTAAATGATGTCTGAGTGTTGGAGTGTGCACCAGGCTATCTGTAATGATGTCTGAGTGTTGGAGTGCGCACCAGGCTATCTGTAATGATGTCTGAGTGTTGGAGTGTGACCCTGGCTATCTGTAATGATGTCTGAGTGTTGGAGTGTGCACCAGGCTATCTGTAATGATGTCTGAGTGTTGGAGTGTGCACCAGGCTATCTGTAATGATGTCTGAGTGTTGGAGTGTGCACCAGGCTATCTGTAATGATATCTGAGTGTTGGAGTGTGACCCTGGCTATCTGTAATGATGTCTGAGTGTTGGAGTGTGCACCAGGCTATCTGTAATGATGTCTGAGTGTTGGAGTGTGCACCAGGCTATCTGTAATGATGTCTGAGTGTTGGAGTGTGCACCAGGCTATCTGTAATGATGTCTAAGTGTTGGAGTGTGACCCTGGCTATCTGTAATGATGTCTGAGTGTTGGAGTGTGCACCAGGCTATCTGTAATGATGTCTGGTGTTGGAGTGTGACCCTGGCTATCTGTAATGATGTCTGAGTGTTGGAGTGTGCACCAGGCTATCTGTAATGATGTCTGATTGTTGGAGTGTGCACTAGGCTATCTGTAATGATGTCTGAGTGTTGGAGTGTGACCCTGGCTATCTGTAATGATGTCTGAGTGTTGGAGTGTGACCCTGGCTATCTGTAATGATGTCTGAGTGTTGGAGTGTGACCCTGGCTATCTGTAATGATGTCTGAGTGTTGGAGTGTGCACCAGGCTATCTGTAATGATGTCTGAGTGTTGGAGTGTGCACCAGGCTATCTGTAATGATGTCTGGTGTTGGAGTGTGCACCAGGCTATCTGTAATGATGTCTGAGTGTTGGAGTGTGCACCAGGCTATCTGTAATGATGTCTGAGTGTTGGAGTGTGCACCAGGCTATCTGTAATGATGTCTGGGTGTTGGAGTGTGCACCAGGCTATCTGTAATGATGTCTGAGTGTTGGAGTGTGCACCAGGCTATCTGTAATGATGTCTGGGTGTTGGAGTGTGCACCAGGCTATCTGTAATGATGTCTGAGTGTTGGAGTGTGCACCAGGCTATCTGTAATGATGTCTGGGTGTTGGAGTGTGCACCAGGCTATCTGTAATGATGTCTGGGTGTTGGAGTGTGCACCAGGCTATCTGTAATGATGTCTGAGTGTTGGAGTGTGCATCAGGCTATCTGTAATGATGTCTGAGTGTTGGAGTGTGCACCAGGCTATCTGTAATGATGTCTGGGTGTTGGAGTGTGCAACAGGCTATCGGTAATGATGTCTGAGTGTTGGAGTGTGCACCAGGCTATCCATACAATTAAAAACAAGACAATGGTGCCGTCTGCTTTGCTTAATATAAGGACTTTGACATGATTTATATTTTAACTTCTACTTTTGATACTTACGTATATTTAGAACCAAATAGTTTTAGACTTTTACTCAAGTAGTATTTTACTTGGTAACTTTTACTTTTACTTGAGTAACTTTCTATTAAGGTATCTATACTTTTACTCAAGTATGACATTGGGTACTTTTTCCACCGCTGAGTATGGACTAAGTGTCTGGTATGGTCAGGAGTTGTTGTCTGGCATGCGAGTTTAGGTATACTTTACAGCTACAGTATTTTTTGGAGTATATGCAATATTTGGAGAAACCTGGCTAGCTTTATGAGATTATTGTCTACCACTTTTAAATCCAATAGATGTTTAACATGCTCCCTCTTCCAGGCACCAGGGGTGTATTTAGTGATGTAAAACATTGTGGATGTTTCAGTAAAAATAGAATGAACAGACCTGACACAATTCCATATTCTATCTGACGGACAATCATATCTGTTCTACACCATACATTTATTCCTATCTGAATGTTCTGTAACGTAACATCATCCTGAACAAGCCCCAAGGTTTAATGACACATGGACAAGTACAGTAACCCCAACAATGCAGTAATCTATATCAATGTAATAATACAAATAACAAGGTAGAACAAAAACACACAATATATACAAATAAGAAATAAGAAGAACACGATAAAGTAAGTAAGCATACTATATACAAGATCAGTTACAATACCAAGTTTACAATGTGCAGGGATACTGGATCGATAGAGGTAGAAATGTGTAGGGGTAAGGTGACTAGGCATCAGGATATATGATAAACAGAGTAGCAGCAGCGTGTATGATGATTGTTTGTGAGTGGGTGTGTGTAGAGTCAGTATAAATGTATGTGTGTGTGAGCAAATAATGGATTGAGTGTTTGTATGTGTGTTGGAGTGTCAGTGTGCATAGTGTGTAGGGCCCTATGAGTGTGAATGGAGACATGTGCAAAAATAAGAATAAAATACAAAAGTCAACACAGATTGTCCGTGTAGCCATTTTGTTTGCTATTTAGTTAGCTATTTAGCAGTCTTATGGCATGGGGATCGAAGCTGTTCAGGAGCCTGTTGGGGTCAGATTTGATGCACTGGTACCGCTTGCTGTGCGGAAGAGATAACAGAGAGAACATTCCATGGCTTGGGTGGTTGGAGTCTTTAACTATTTTCCGGTTCTTCCTTTCACACCGCCTGATATAGAGGTCCAGGATGGCAGGGAGCTCAGATCCAGTGATGTGCTGGGCTGTCCTGACCACCCTCTGTAGCGATCAAGGTAGTGCTCGAGGCAGTGCTATTGCCATACCAAGCAGTGATGAAGCCAGTCAAGATGCTCTTAATGGTACAGCTGTAGAACATTTTGAGGATTTGAGGGCCCATGCCAAACCTTTTCAACCTCCTGAGGGGGAAGAGGCACTGTCGCGACTTCTTTACAACTGTGAGCGTGGACCATTTGACACCGAGGAACTTGAAGCTCTCGACCTGCTCCACTACAGCCCCGTCGATGTGTCTGGGGGTGTGCTTGCCCCCCCCCCCCCCCGTTTCCTGTAGTCCACGATCAGCTCCTTGGTCTTACTTACGTGAAGGGAGAGGTGGCTGTTCCGGCCCCACAATGCCAGGTTACTGACCTTCTTCCTGTAGGCTGTCTCATTGCCGCCGGTGATCAGGCCTACCACCGTTGTGTCGTCAGCAAACTTGATGATGGTGTTGGAGTCTTGCATGACCACGCGGTCGTGGGTGAAGAGGAAGTACAGGAGGGAACCAAGCACACACCCCTGTGGGGCCCTCGGGTTCGAGGGTCAGCGCTGTGGGGGTGATGTTGCCTACCCTCACCACTTGGGGTCGGCCTGTAAGGAAGTTAGCAGGATGTATTAGGGCTCTTTGGAGGAGCTCAGGGATTTGTGAGATAAGGATGAGATGAGGTCAGTGGGAGCTTGTTTCACCTCATTCCTCACCCTGTTCTACTGATCGACCGTTTTCAGAGCTCCTTCCTCAGCTGTTGTGAACATGTGTGGAATTGACTCAAGCTGTTATCAATGGCAGTCAAAGGCAGTATAAGTACGAACAGAATTCACATAATTTTTGGAAAACTTTGTTCAATCAAGTACTTACTAGAGACACAAGACATTCTCTCTCTTCTACAACACTGTGATGATTCAGAGAATCTTTCCATGGTTGTTTATTTCCTTGTTTGCATAAATCCACGGTCCAGGACACCTGTGTTTTTGTCCAGCTCTGCCTTTGTCTTTGACTCCTACTTGTTGTTTTTGTTACAGTGTCTGTAGCGGTCTAAGGCACTCCATCTCAGTGCTTGAGGCGTCAATACGGACACCCTGGTTCGAATCCAGTCTGTATCACAACCGGCCGTGATTGGGAGTCCCATAGAGCGGCTCACAATTGGCCCAGCGTCGTCCGGGTTTGGCCGGTGTAGGCCATCATTGTAAATAAGAATTTATTCTTAACTGACTTGCCTAGTTAAACAAAGGTTACATTTTTTTAATTTAAAAAATTGTTTTGTTGAAGGTGATGGTCGGGTCAGGGCTGCTGTACACTTTAAATCAAATCAAATGGTATTTGGCATATGCTTTGTAAACAACAGGTGTAGACTAACAGTGAAATGTTTACTTACTGGCCCTTCCCAACAATGCAGAGAGAAACATCGAAAAAATAATAGAAACATAATAAAACGAGGAATAAATACACAATGAGTAACGATAACTTGGCTAGATTCACGGGGTACCAGTACCGACTCGATGTGCAGGAGTACGAGGTAATTGAGATAGATACTGTATGTATGTATGGGAAGGGGTGAAGTGACTAGGCAACAGGATAAATAATAAGCAGATGGGTCAAAAGAGTTAGTGCAAAGGGGGGGGGGGTCAATTCAGATAATCTGGGTAGCTATTTGGTTAACTATTTAGCAGTGTTATGGTTTAGGGGTAGAAACTGTTCAGGGTCCTGTTGGTTCCAGACTTGGTGCATCAGCACTGCTTGCCATGCGGTAGCAGATAGAACAGTCTATGACTTAGGTGGCTGGTGTCTTTGACCATTTTTAGGGCCTTCCTCTGACACCGCCTGGTATAGAGGTCCTGCATGTCAGGGAGCTCAGCCCCAGTGATGTACTGGGCCGTGCGATTGGATGACAAGCAGTTGCCATACCAAGCGCTGATACAGCCAGTCAAGATGCTCTCAGTGGTGCACCTGCTACACCTCCTGTCACTACTGCCCCTTCCCCTGCCTTCACTTTCACCGTGCTCAGGAAGAACGAGAGCCTGCTGGTGAGCACAGAGCAATAATAACGTATTCATATATTAATAGAACATACAGCCATAAAGCGCAAAGACATCACACAAAACCTATGCACGCATGCACACTCACACACACAAACAAACACAAACACACACACACACACACCACTTCGTCGGATCATACTCTATGTCTTGGGTAATGCATAGATCCTGAGCAAGACCAAGATACGGAATTCAACCTTTCAGGGTTACTCCCTCCCAGAAAGTGCTCGCATGTTAATCTGTATAACAGTAGCACTGAGCAGACAGGGGATATTTTGGTCAGGTCTCATCTTTGATTGAAGGTTTCTATTTGGATTGTAAATATCAGTGTTTTCTACAAAACAACCTGGGCCCCTAGCTACCCCTTGCATAAGGACAACTTCAGTCCCTAGAGAGGCAGAGCTAAAATCAGCCTGAGAAAGAGAAAGCAGCAAGAGACTAAAGAGTCCACCATGTACTGTATATTCTTAAAGTCTGCTTCTACCATTGATGTCCATGAGACAAAAGAGACACTGGCAAGACACTGGCACTAGTGGTCCTTTTACGTCTCATTTAAACCTGTCCATCCCATATGACACCCAGGAGCCCAAAACCAAAAAGACCCCAAATCCCATCAACCCTCAGCTGCCTCTGAATATTTCCCTGAAAACAGAATACTGTATATCCATACCTCACAGTGAGGTTGACCACACTACTCCCCCTCTCTCCCACATAGAGCCAAAGCTGTCTGTGTTGTTTTAGGGGCACTGGAGACCTTGTCATCGTCATTGCGACCCCATCATGTGTCAGTTAGGGCAAATCAGGGCCAGACGAGGGGTAGGGCCACAGTCTCACTGTAGACCGCGTCATCATCCGCATCATTGGTCTACGTCTATCAAACAGAACTAGGTCACCCTAGTGGGCCACAGGGGGTTTCACATGGAGCGTACTGCCTGGACAGTCTACAGACCATGAAAGCCCAGGCTCCCGGCTCCAGGACCGCAGACCAGCAGGAGAGATACCAATGTGTACTGAACTGTTACTCTGAAAAGTAGCCCTGAGATGATGGAACTTATTTTTGCCAAATGTTTTTGGGGAATATAATACATTCTTCCTACCTTATTACATCGGTATGACAAATACTGACGTTGTGGTTATTCATTTTTTTAAATAAATGTAATAACCGTAAGTTAAAAACAAATGAGTCATACATATATTAATCATGATGATGATAAGCGTATCTGAAAACTTGCCTGAAGTTGAATTCTGTCTGTGTGACACACACACACACACAGAAAATAAAAGCTGCACACTCTCATGGCTCCAATGCATTAGATTTAATAAGCTAGCTAAAATTTCTAACATTCCTCCTCCTGTGTCAGTGTAAGCATATCCTGGTGGCTTACCTCAGTCATGCCATGGGACTGTCCCAGCAGGACAGCTATATCAATCCCAAAACAGACACGTAGATCACAGCCCAACAGGTCACTGAAACAGACTCAAACCCTTGCAGCACCATCTAAGACCAAGCTGCTAAAGCACATCCTGGGGAAAGATGTTTAAAAGCCAAAGCCTACTGCTGCTGCATGGTCTCCTCCAGTCTATCTGCATGTGTAAAGATTATATTTATGGCTTTTAGGTCATTGTGCTGTTCTTCTGGACCTCTGGTGTGGTTCTCTGCTTTCTGAAAATCTGTCAACAGATGTTGCATTTGTTTGTGACTGTGTAAGTGTTCTTAATATGTTGCCAGAGAATGTGCATCTGTTCATTGACTTTAGTTTTAGACTCTCCTTTTATTTGAAGACAAGTCAGTCCCCCCATGGTGCTGCCTGCTGAAAGGGAAGTGTAAAGGTAAGATACGTTTTACTCAGTCCAGTGGTTCAGTGACCAGAGACTACAAAGATGTTTCAGTTTTTCAGAAGGCTTTGTATATTTATTATTTGTTCTGAAATTAAAACATTGTGAGTAAAATCAATGAAAATTGTTTTGTAGGTTTGTAAACTCTTCCTGTAAGAATATGAAAGTCTGACCTGTAACAATATAAGCATAGCTTTTATTAACAAAATAATTTGCCATACATACATACAGATATTCTCATGTTAAATAACAGTATTGGTTTACAGTTGTAGTCAGTTGAGTGAAAGAATAATTATTTAAACATTGAACATCATAGACGTGAACCACAGTGGACTGTTTAGGCTACTGATTAGTGACATCAATACTATAACACATTTGCAAACACACAGGTTGGAATGGAAGGCAGGATCACTATGAAAAGCTTGTTTTTATATGGTTTTTCTCCTTCATTCATCATTCACAAGTCATGCTTGTTAAAGGCTTTACAACCCACAGTATCTAGCAGGGATGGGATCAATTCCATTTCAATTCAGTCAACTCTGGAAGTTAACTGAGATTCCAATTCCACATTTTTCTCATTGAGAAGCACTTAGGGAAATTGGAATTTCAGTTTATTGACTGAAGTGGAATGGAATTGACCCCAGCCCTGGTGCTAAGGTCACATTTGAGTAAACAAATGATAGTAATACTAGTACAGTGCAGTCTCAAATGGAATGTACTTAAGGTTCTGCACACTCCTATAGTTTAGCCCTTGAAGTTGTAGAGGTCAAGGTTGATGAGTATGGTGAAGAAATTAAAAACTAGAGCCACATGGCTCTTAACTGCTAGGACAAGGACAGACAGCATGCAGTGGACAGTATACAGTTTGACAATATTGAGTGTTAAAAGCTTGTCCTTGTGGAGACGCCAGCCTCTCTCTTTTCTCTTTTATTACAGAGGCAGTTAGTCACAGTTGCCACTCTATGACGATGGTGGCCTGTGGTGGAATGGAATATGCCAATTGGGCAGATGATCACAGCTGTGTCCATGTGAAGGGTGTGTAGGTGTCTGTGTGTGTGTCTGTGTGTGCGAGTGTGTGTTTGTGTATATGTGTCCATGTGAGGGTTGTATAATATGCCTTTTAGGGATGCCAAGAGAAGAGGGTGACATCATATCCTATATTTGTTTCTCCATATGATTTAGGCTATGTTGAACAAGACCCTAAAATATGTCTGCATTTTGTCAGGAATAATAATGTAACTCCATCAATTTAAAAAGGTAAGTAATGATCAAATAATGAGGTATGTATTTGTTAGTACAAAGGTCTCAACCTCTAAATATCCTCAGTGTCTGTGCATTTCAGATGTATCTTTTCACATGAATCAGTCAGTCTTCCTCACCACATTCAAATAAAATAAAATAAAATAAAATTGTATTAGTCACATGCGCTGAATACAACAGGTGTAGAAGACCTTACAGTGAAATGCTTACTTACGAGCCCCTAACAAACAATGCAGTTTCAAAAAAATATGGATAAGAATAAGATATAAAAGTAACAAGTAATTAAAGAGCAGCAGTAAAATAACAATAGCGAGATTATATACAGAGGGGTACCGATACAGAGTCAATGTGATGGGGCAACGGTTAGTTGAGGTAGTATTTGCATGTAGGTAGAGTTATTAAAGTGACTATGCATAGATGACAACAGAGAGTAGCAGTGGTGTAAAGAGAGGGGGGGGGGGGGGGGGGGCAATGCAAATAGTCTGGGTAGCCATTTGACTAGATGTTCAGGGGTCTTATGGCTTGGGGGTAGAAGTTGTTTAGAAGCCTATGGACCTAGACTTGGCGCTCTGGTACCGCTTGCCATTCGGTAGTAGAGAGAACTATCTATGACTAGGGTGGCTGGAGACTTTGACAATTTTTAGGGCCTTCCTCTGACACTGCCTGATGGTTGATATGAAGCATGGCCCCTCTGTAGTGCCTTACGGTCGGAGGCTGAGCAGTTGCCATACCAGGCAGTGATGCAACCAGTCAGGATGCTCTCGATGGTGCAGCTGTAGAACCTTTTGAGGATCTGAGGATCCATGACAAATCTTTTCAGTCTCCTGAGGGGGAATAGGTTTTGTCGTGCCCTCTTCACGACTGTCTTGGTATGCTTGGACCATGATAGTTTGTTGGTGATGTGGACACCAAAGAACTTGAAACTCTCAACCTGCTCCATTGCAGCCCCGTCGAAGAGAATGGGGGTGTGCTCTGTCCTCATTTTCATGTTGTCCATAATCATCTCATATGTCTTGATCACGTTGAGGGAGAGGTTGTTGTCCTGGCACCACACGGTCAGGTCTCTGATCTCCTCCCTATAGGCTGTCTCGCTGTTGTCGGTGATCAGGCCTACAACTGTTGTGTCATTGGCAAATTGAATGATGATGTTGGAGTCATGCCTGGCCGTGCAGTCATGAGTGAACAGGGAGTACAGGAGGGGACTGAGCATGCACCCCTGTGGGGCCCCTGTGTTGAGGATCAGCGTGGCAGATGTGTTGTTACCCACCCTTACCACCTGGAGGCAGCCCGTCAGGAAGTCCAGGATCCAGTTGTAGAGGGAGGTGTTTAGTCCCAGGGTCCTTAGCTTAGTGATGAGCTTTCAGGGCACTATGGTGTTGAACGCTGAGCTGTAGTCAATTAATACCATTCTCACATAGATGTTCCTTTTGTCCAGGTGGGAAAGGGAAGTGTGGAGTGCAATAGAGATTGCATCATCTGTGGATCTGTTGGAGTGGTATGCAAATTGGAGTGGGTCTAGGGTTTCTGGGATAATGGTGTTGATGTGAGCCATGACCAGACTTTCAGAGCACTTCATGACTACAGGCGTGAGTGCTACGGGTCGGTAGTAATTTAGGCAGGTTACCTTAGTGTTCTTGGGCATAGGCACTATGGTGGTCTGCTTAAAACATGTTGGTATTACAGACTCAGACAGGGAGAGGTTGAAAATGTCAGTGAAGACACTGTCCAGTTGGTCAGCACATGCTTGCAATACACGTCCTGGTAATCCGTCTGGCTCTGCGGCATTGCGAATGTTGACCTGTTTAAAGGTCTTTCTCACATCGGCTTCGGAGAGCGTGATCACACAGTCTTCCTGAACAGGTGGTGCTCTCATGCATGTTTCAGTGCTATTTGCCTCGAAGCGAGCATAGAAGTAGTTTAGCTCGTCTGGTAGGCTCGTGTCATTGGGCAGCTCTCGGCTGTGCTTCCCTTCGTAGTCTGTAATGGTTTGCAAGCCCTGCCACATCTGACGAGCGTCAGAGCCGGTGGAGTACGATTTGATGTATTGACGTATTAACGCTTTACCTGTTTGATGGTTTGTCGGAGGGCATAGCGGGATTTCTTATAAGCTTCCGGGTTATAGTCCCGCTCCTTGAAAGCGGCAGCTCTAGCCTTTAGCTCAGTGCGGATGCTGCCTGTAATCCATGGCTTCTGGTTGGGGTATGTACGTACAGTCACTGTGGGGACGACGTCATAGATGCACTTATTTATGAAGCCAATGACTGATGTGGTGTACTCCTCAATGCCATCGGAGGAATCCCAGAACATGTTCCAGTCTGTGCTAGCAAAACAGTCCTGTAGTTTAGCATCTGCTTCATCTGACCACTTTTTTATTGATCTAGTCACTTGTGCTTCCTGCTTTAATTTTTGCTTTTAAGCAGGAATCAGGAGGATAGAATTATGGTCAGATTTGCCAAATGGAGGGCGAGGGAGAGCTTTGTATGCGCCTCTGTGTGTGGAATATAGGTCGTCCAGAGTTATTTTTCCTCGGTTGCACATGTGACATGCTGATAGCAATTTGGTAAAACGGATTTAAGTTTCACTGTATTAAAGTCCCCGGCTAGTAGGAGCGCTGCCTCTGGGTTTGCGTTTTATTGTTTGCTTATGGCGGAATACAGCTCATTCAATGCTGTCTTAGTGCCAGCCTCTGACTGTGGTGGTATGTAAAACAGCTACGAAGAATACAGATGAAAACTCTCCTGGTAGGTAGTGTGGTCTACAGCTTATCATGAGATACTCTACCTCAGGCGAGCAATAGCTCGAGACTTCCTTAGATATCGTGCACCAGCTGTTATTTTCAAAAAGACATAGTCTTACCAAGGGGCGGCGTATAACCAGCCAGCTGTATGTTGATATTGTCGTCGTGCAGCCACGACTCCGTGAAGCATACGATTTTACAGTTTTTAATGTCCCGTTGGTAGTTTAATCTTCCGCGTAACTCTGCGATTTTATTCTCCAAGGATTGCACGTTTGCTAGCAGAATGGAGGGAAGTGGGGGTTTATTCGATCGCCTACGAATTCTCAGAAGGCAGACCGCCCTTCGGTCCTTCTTTCTCCACCTCTTCTTCACGCAGATCACGGGGATCGGGCCTGTTCCCGAGGAAGCAGTATATCATTCACATCGGGCTCATCAGAGTTGTGAAAGGAAAAAAACGATTCTGCTAGTCCGTGGTGAGTAATCGCAGTCCTGATGTCTAGAAGTTATTTTCGCTCATAAAAGACGGTAGAGGCAACATTATGTACAAAATACGTTTAAAAAATAAGTTACAAACAACGCAAATAAACAAACAAAAAAACACAATTGGCTGGGGGTCCGTAAAACGTCTGCCTTCTTCTCCGGCGCCATCTTTTCTGTATATTCCTGAGCTTTCTCCATGACACTAAAGAAGCCATGACATTTGCTAAATTCAAGCAGAGCACAATAACACCCCACAAGTTCATATTATGTGTAAAAATACTTTTCCACTCCGAGCTGTGTGTGTTATGCCCTCTCACTGGAGATTTTGCTGATGTTGCAGTCGTAAATTGTTCCACTGGGCAGACTTTCCTATGTCTTTTTACACACAACCTGTACTGAGGAAGTGCATGATGAACAATACAGTACACACCTCAGCCAGGTTTCTTAGCTTAGTGACAATATATAAAATACCAAACATTGGTAAAAAAACACATTATTTTGAAAAGTTAAGGCATAGAAAAAACAATGTTTTGAGTTATGGTTAATGTGTAGGAATGGTAAATGATGTGTTATCTTGTAGTAATGGATTCATTTCATAGTCCTGCAAATCCAGTTAGCTTTGACAAAATAAAAATAAAATCCTTAACCGTTGAAATCATAAGGTGAACTGTGCCATTGTTCACCCCAGTGGATTTGTTATTGTTTTTGTTAAATTGATGAAACAGAGGAGAGAAGCACCCAGCAGAGTGGGATTTTTTTTTAAATAAGACTGCTTTTCACAAGCCTGGTCCCAGATGTGTTTGAGCTGTCTGGCCAACTCCTATGGCCAAGACAGCACAAACAGATCTGGGACCAGGCTAGCTTTTCATCACCTGGCCCCTGATACTCAGATTAACTCAGATTAAAGTAATGCTCCCCATTCAAGGCAGATTTGACTGATTAATCTATTCAGCTTCACATATCATCATACCACTCTTTCTTTGTTCTGTAAACATTAAAGGAATTCACAAAAGTAGTGCAGTGAGCCTTTATTAGTCCTGTATTAGCGGACCGATATAGCCGTCAGTAGCAGACTGATATAAAACCCCCTGTCAAAAAAAATGCAGCACTCCCAACCCCAAACATTTTTATGTGGCTATGCACATGTTGATGTGTATAGCAGTTGCACTGAGCAGACAGGGGATATTTTGGTCAGGTCTCATCTTTGATTGAAGGTTTCTATTTGGATTGTAAATATCAGTGTTTTCTACAAAACAACCTGGGCCCCTAGCTACCCCTTGCATAAGGACAACTCCAGTCCCTAGAGAGGCAGAGCTAAAATCAGCCTGAGAAAGAGAAAGCAGCAAGAGATTAAAGGGTCCACCATGTACTGTATATTCTTAAAGTCTGCTTCTACCATTGATGTCCATGAGACAAAAGAGATCCTTATTGGACACTGGCACTAGGGGTCTTTTTACATCTTATTTAAACCTGTCCATCCAATATGACACCCAGGAGCCCAAAACCAAAAAGACCCCTAAGTCCCATCAACCCTCAGCTGCCTCTGAATATTTCCTTGAATACAGAATACTGTATATCCATACCTCACAGTGAGGTTGACCACACTTCTTCCCCCTCTCCCACAGAGAGCCAGAGCTGTCTGTGTTGTTTTACAGGATGCAACCATTTTTATCTCAATATCAAATCATTTCTGGTTAACAAGTACCTTACAGTGATTGTTTTCAATTAAAATTGTCAAAAATAAACAAAAATAGCTTCTTAGTAAAGAGCAATTTCTCAAGCAAGAATTTAGCTAGGACTGTCTGGGAGTGGTCTGAGTAAGGGGCCTAATTGGATGAGCCTAATGGGAGGGATATGTCACCTGAAAACTACCTGTTATTGGTAGAGAGGTTTGAAACTCTCTTTGTTATTGGTCTATTAATTTATACTGCCTGGTGATGTATCACCAGGCAGGCCAAAACTCCACCCATGTAAACATAGCTGCAGGAAGTACGGGTGCTGAGGGTGCTGCAGCACCCCCTGATAAATCTGAATAAATATAAAACATAAATACAGAAAAATATATGTAAACGCAACATGCAACAATTTCAAAGATTTTACTGAGTTACTGTTCATATAAGGAAATCAGTCAATTGAAATAAATAAATTAGGCCCTAATCTATGGATTTCACATGGCAGGGAATACAGATACGCATCTGTTGGTCACAGATAACTTTTTTTTAAAGTAGGGGCGTGGATCAGAAAACCAGTTAGTATCTGGTGTGACCGCCTCATGCAACGCCTCACATTTTCTTTGCAAGGAGTTGATCAGGCAGTTGACTGTGGCCTGTGGCCTGTGGAATCTTGTCCCACTCCTCTTCAATGGCTGTGCCAAGTTACTGGATATTGGCGGGAACTGGAACACTCCGTCGTACACGTCAATCCAGAGCATCCCAAACGTGCTCAATGGGTGACAGGTCTGGTAAGTATGCAGGCCATGGAAGAACTGGGACATTTTCTTCTTCCCGGAATTGTGTACAGATCCTTGCAACATGGGGCCGTGCATTATCATGCTGAAACATGAGGTGAGGGCGGCAGATGAATGGCACGACAATGGGCCTCAGGATCTCATCACGGTATCTCTGTGCATTCAAATTGCCAACAATAAAATATAATTGAGTTCGCTGTCCGCAGTTTATGCCTGCCCATACCATAACCCCACCGCCACCATTGGTCACTATGTTCACAAAATTGACATCAGCAAAACCGCTCGCCCACACGACGCCATGCACGTGGTCTGCGGTTGTGAGGCGGGTTAGACGTACTGCCAAATTCTCTAAAACGACGTTGGAGGCAGCTTTTGGTAGAGAAATTAACATTCAATTCTCTGGCAACAGCTCTGGTGGACATTCCTATGGTCAGTATGCCAATTGCACGCTCCCTCAAAACTTGAGACATCTGTGGCATTTTGTTGTGTGACAAAACTACACATTTTATAGTGGCCTTTTATTGTCCCCAGCACAAGGTGTACCTGTGTAATGATCATACTGTTTAATCAGCTTCTTTATATGCCACACCTGGAAAAGGTAAAATGCTCACTAATAGGGATGTAAACAAATTTGTGGACAAAACCTTTGAGAAATTAGCTTTTTGTGCATATGGAACATTTCTGGGATCTTTTATTTCAGCTCATGAAACATTGGACCAACACTTTACATGTTGCATTTCTATTCTTGTTCAGTGTTGTCACGATCGTGTGGGAGTGAGACGGACCAAAACGCAGCATGTGGAAAATAAGCCATCTTCTTTTATTATTGAAGAAGGCAAAACGAAACAAAACACTTACAAACGTGAAGCTACAAAACGAAAGTGCACACACACACGCTACTAACGTTTAGACATAGACAATTCCCCACAACAAACTAAAGCCTATGGCTACCCTAAATATGGCTCCCAATCAGAGACAACAGAAACCAGCTGTCTCTAATTGGGAACCCATTCAGGCAACCATAAACTTTCCTAGACAACTACACACAACATAGACACAGCTAGACAACTATACTAAACATAAACCCAACTACTCTAAATAAACCCCCTAAACCAGGGGTGTCAAACTCATTCCACGGAGGGCCTTGTGTCTGCAGGTTTTTGGTTTTTCCTTTCAATAAAGCCCTAGACAACCAGGTGTGGGGAGTTCCTAACTAATTAGTGATGTTAATTCATCAATCAAGTACAAGGGAGGAACGAAAACCCGCAGACACTCGGCCCTCCGTGGAATGAGTTTGACACCTGTGCCCTAAACCTTACAATCACCCTGGACACTACAAAACCCACATAAATACCCATGTCACACCCTGACCTAACTAAAATAATAAAGAAAACAAAGAATACTAAGGCCAGGGCGTGACAAGTGTGTATCCTTTTTTTGTGAAAAATATATTTTCCCACAAAAGTAGTCCACTGGGCCTTTATTATTCCTGTATGTGCAGACCAAAATAGCCATCAGCCATCAACAAAAAAATTACAGCACTCCCCACCCCTAAACATCTTGCTGCAACCATGCATGCAAAACCAGCAGACATTTTTCAGTTTTTCCTCATCCCTAGCAAACACAGTTGATTAAATTAATTGCATTCTAAACTGAAGATCATGATTAGTTGATAATTGGAATCAGGTGTGTTAGCTGGGGCAAAAGTGTGACACCAATCAGGTCCCGAGGACTGCATTGTTTACTGTGTGCGTTTGTGTCTATTAGTGTTTGGTGTTTTTCAAGTGTACTGTGATCCTGCGGCTACTGTTTCTCAGTACTATGTTTATCCTTAACCACTGATTTCTGGTCTCTTCTCTGCACCTGGGTCCAACCTCACCACATCACAATAAGAGCGAGAATATTTTTCAAATGGCAGTCAAGCATCAATCATCGTGTCACCAGAATAAACCCTTAATATTTATTGGAAAGGATCATCAAACTCATCATAATTTATTTAATCTAAAAAACTCCATGGTTTTCCGAGTCGTAGTGGGAGTACCACACACCATATCGTCGGTGACTCCAAATTTACTTCGATATGATGGTTATTATATCAATATTTGCGCATAAAGACATTTCCATTGCCATTTCTCGCATAATTTATTTTACAGACACAAACAAGTCCCACCCATCCAGCGTGTTTTGTCGAGATTAGTAAAGTTTCCCAACAAATTTGCTGTTTCTATCACAGCTGTCATTATTTTATTTTATGCAGTATGACTTTACGCGATAAAAATTGTGGATGGAAACGTGGTTAGTAACCATGATTCCATCCAACCTTTTTATGGGAGTAAAGTACATGTCGGAAAAAAATTTCATGACAGGCCTGATGGAAACAGCAAATCGGTCGGTAAAATGTACAAATGTCGACAAAACAATATATGCTCGACAAGGTGGGATCTTTTTGTGTCGGTAAAATTTATTCGACGAGAAATTAGTTTTGGAAAGAATGCAGTTTATTAGGCTACAGATTAAATATATTATGATGAACTTCACAAGGTGGTGAAAATGCGCGTGGTGATTGATTCTCCTTTCCAATAAATATTGAGGGTCTTATTCTGGAGATATGATCGATATTTGGCTGCAGTTTGACAAATAATCTTGTTTTTTCTCCCATAATAATCTCATCATGTAGGATATCCTACCTGCACTGTATCTGCTAACTGTTGGCTAGAGAGCACGTGCCACGACCAGAGTGGGAACGCACAATCGCAATATATATACACTGCTCAAAAAAATAAAGGGAACACTTAAACAACACAATGTAACTCCAAGTCAATCACACTTCTGTGAAATCAAACTGTCCATTTAGGAAGCAACACTGATTGACAATAAATTTCACATGCTGTTGTGCAAATGGAATAGACAACAGGTGGAAATTATAGGCAATTAGCAAGACACCCCCAATAAAGGAGTGGTTCTACAGGTGGTGACCTCAGACCACTTCTCAGTTCCTATGCTTCCTGGCTGATGTTTTGGTCACTTTTGACTGCTGGCGGTGCTTTCACTCTAGTGGTAGCATGAGACGGAGTCTACAACCCACACAAGTGGCTCAGGTAGTGCAGCTCATCCAGGATGGCACATTAATGCGAGCTGTGGCAAGAAGGTTTGCTGTGTCTGTCAGCGTAGTGGCCAGAGCATGGAGGCGCTACCAGGAGACAGGCCAGTACATCAGGAGACGTGAAGGAGGCCGTAGGAGGGCAACAACCCAGCAGCAGGACCGCTACCTCCGCCTTTGTGCAAGGAGGAGCACTGCCAGAGCCCTGCAAAATGACCTCCAGCAGGCCACAAATGTGCATGTGTCTGCTCAAACGGTCAGAAACAGACTCCATGAGGGTGGTATGAGGGCCCGACGTCCACAGGTGGGGGTTGTGCTTACAGCCCAACACCGTGCAGGACGTTTGGCATTTGCCAGAGAACACCAAGATTGGCAAATTCGCCACTGGCGCCCTGTGCTCTTCACAGATGAAAGCAGGTTCACACCGAGCACATGTGACAGACGTGACAGAGTCTGGAGACGCCGTGTAGAACGTTCTGCTGCCTGCAACATCCTCCAGCATGACCGGTTTGGCGGTGGGTCAGTCATGGTGTGGGGTAGCATTTCTTTGGGGGGCCGCACAGCCCTCCATGTGCTCGCCAGAGGTAGCCTGACTGCCATTAGGTACCGAGATGAGATCCTCAGACCCCTTGTGAGACCATATGCTGGTGCGGTTGGCCCTGGGTTCCTCCTAATGCAAGACAATGCTAGACCTCATGTGGCTGGAGTGTGTCAGCAGTTCCTGCAAGAGGAAGGCATTGATGCTATGGACTGGCCCGCCCGTTCCCCAGACCTGAATCCAATTGAGCACATCTGGGACATCATGTCTCGCTCCATCCACCAACGCCACGTTGCACCACAGACTGTCCAGGAGTTGGCGGATGCTTTAGTCCAGGTCTGGGAGGAGATCCCTCAGGAGACCATCCGCCACCTCATCAGAAGCATGCCCAGGCGTTGTAGGGAGGTCATACAGGCACGTGGAGGCCACACACACTACTGAGCCTCATTTTGACTTGTTTTAAGGACATTACATCAAAGTTGGATCAGCCTGTACTGTGGTTTTCCACTTTAATTTTGAGTGTGACTCCAAATCCAGACCTCCATGGGTTGATAAATTTGATTTCCATTGATCATTTTTGTGTGATTTTGTTGTCAGCACATTCAACTATGTAAAGAAAAAAGTATTTAATAAGAATATTTCATTCATTCAGATCTAGGATGTGTTATTTTAGTGTTCCCTTTATTTTTTTGAGCAGTGTTTATTTTTTTACAAAACCATCAGTAGAGTTGAAAATGTTTTGGAAACCCATTTAACTTGTATTCTTTATTCGGTATGTGTGAATTTAACAGCAAAAGCTATTTTAATGTGCACCTCGTCATCAGACACAGCCTTTTATCCGCAACAGATCAATTTGATGGGAACAGGTAGACCACCTGACCCCAAGACACTCACCCAGACCTTTAGGTGGACCCCCCAACCCCAGGACACTTATCCAGACTTACAAGTAGACCACCTGACCCCTGGACACTCATCCAGACCTATACATAGACCACCAGACTGCAGCTATGACAGACCCAAAGCACAGACACGTAGATCACAGCCCAACAGGTCACTGAAACAGACTCAAACCCTTGCAGCACCATCTAAGACCAAGCTGCTAAAGCACATCCTGGGGAAAGATGTTTAAAAGCCAAAGCCTACTGCTGCTGCATGGTCTCCTCCAGTCTATCTGCATGTGTAAAGATTATATTTATGGCTTTTAGGTCATTGTGCTGTTCTTCTGGACCTCTGGTGTGGTTCTCTGCTTTCTGAAAATCTGTCAACAGATGTTGCATTTGTTTGTGACTGTGTAAGTGTTCTTAATATGTTGCCAGAGAATGTGCATCTGTTCATTGACTTTAGTTTTAGACTCTCCTTTTATTTGAAGACAAGTCAGTCCCCCCATGGTGCTGCCTGCTGAAAGGGAAGTGTAAAGGTAAGATACGTTTTACTCAGTCCAGTGGTTCAGTGACCAGAGACTACAAAGATGTTTCAGTTTTTCAGAAGGCTTTGTATATTTATTATTTGTTCTGAAATTAAAACATTGTGAGTAAAATCAATGAAAATTGTTGTGTAGGTTTGTAAACTCTTCCTGTAAGAATATGAAAGTCTGACCTGTAACAATATAAGCATAGCTTTTATTAACAAAATAATTTGCCATACATACATACAGATATTCTCATGTTAAATAACAGTATTGGTTTACAGTTGTAGTCAGTTGAGTGAAAGAATAATTATTTAAACATTGAACATCATAGACGTGAACCACAGTGGACTGTTTAGGCTACTGATTAGTGACATCAATACTATAACACATTTGCAAACACACAGGTTGGAATGGAAGGCAGGATCACTATGAAAAGCTTGTTTTTATATGGTTTTTCTCCTTCATTCATCATTCACAAGTCATGCTTGTTAAAGGCTTTACAACCCACAGTATCTAGCAGGGATGGGATCAATTCCATTTCAATTCAGTCAACTCTGGAAGTTAACTGAGATTCCAATTCCACATTTTTCTCATTGAGAAGCACTTAGGGAAATTGGAATTTCAGTTTATTGACTGAAGTGGAATGGAATTGACCCCAGCCCTGGTGCTAAGGTCACATTTGAGTAAACAAATGATAGTAATACTAGTACAGTGCAGTCTCAAATGGAATGTACTTGAGGTTCTGCACACTCCTATAGTTTAGCCCTTGAAGTTGTAGAGGTCAAGGTTGATGAGTATGGTGAAGAAATGTTTTAAAAAACAAGGAAATGGAAATACTGTATTTGTTGGACCGTGATAAGTGATAAGACAATGCTTGTCTTAAATTCCTTATAAAAGTTAGTAATGCTACAGAGGTTTTGTATAAGTATCACTCATGAGCCAAAACGGGTCCCCGAACATTGTGCACAATTGTGAACAATGTCCTCCAATTTGTACAATATATTACGAATTTGTAAGTGCTTAAGATCCCGTTCAATCTCTTTAACCTTGTGAACACTCGAAAAACACTACACAACACATTTTAATCTTAAAGCATAAAAATGTAATAGCCTTATCTAAAATGTCAGTGCATTTAAATCCTCATCTGACCAAACCAAGGATGGCTTTTCTCATAGCAGAGGGGAAAACCACCTTCGTTTTGGCACCAATTGTGCCATTATGTCCAAACTGAGTCTCGTTAAACTGGAATTATTTTGAGGTTTGATTTTCTATCTCCACACAGGAAACATGTGCAAGACCATACGGGTGGTCAAGTAGAGAGAGACATCTTGGAATTCAAACCAAGAGCGATGCACCATCTATTTAACAGATCTGTCTCAGACTCACAGATACAATACCACAATGACACTCTTACACTGACGAAGCATGTTTTTGTCTTTCACAGAACAAGAACTTGTCAGCCCCCTACAATTTAGTTAGGCTTAAGTGTTCCTAGCAGGGTTGGGGTCAATTTGGATTTTTTGAATTTTTTTCAATTCAAACCATGAATTTGAATTGGCTTTGAATTGAAGGAAGTAGAATATAATTCAAAGCAATTCAGAATAAATAACCCATTTGAATTTAATTTAATCCTACTTTCTATTTCCGCAACTCAATTCAGAATAGACCCGAACCCTGGATCCTTGATTCGTTCAAAAAAAAGAGGGACCTCCTCAGCATTGTGTAGACTGACTTGGCTTGGTGTAGTGAAGTGGTGAATTTAGGAGTTCTGACTGAGTGAGGGGGGTGGAAACACATGGCTCTTAACTGCCATGCTGAGGACAAGGACAGACAGTATGCAGTGGAAGTCGTTACAGTCTGACAGTATTGAGTATTAGAAGCCACCTGGTTTGTTTCAGGAAGTGACACTTAAATCCCAGTGTCCATGTGGAGACGCCAGCCTCTCTCTCTTCTCCTTTTGTTACAGAGAGACATTTAGGCAAATGATCAGAGCTGTGTCCATGTTAGGGTTGTATAATGGCCCTTCTAGGGATGCCAAGGGAAGAGGATATCCTAGATTTGTTTCCCCATATGATTTAGGCTACAGTAAGACCCTAAAATAAGTAATTTTGTCAGAACTAATAATGTAAATCTTTAATTTTAAAAAGGGATGTCATGAGTAAGTAATAATCAACCTTTAAAATAATGAGGCATATACAGTTGAAGTCAGAAGTTTACATACACCTTAGCCAAATACATTTAAACTCAGTTTGACAATTCCTGACATTTAATCCTTGTAAAAATTCCCTGTCTTAGGTCAGTTAGGATCACCACTTTATTTTAAGAATGTGAAATGTCAGAATAATAGTAGAGAGAATGATTGATTTCAGCTTTTATTTATTTCATCACATTTCCAGTGGGTCAGAAGTTTACATACGCTCAATTAGTATTTGGTAGCACTGCCTTTAAATTGTTTAACTTGGGTCAAATGTTTCAGGTAGCCTTCCACAAGCTTCCCACAATAGTTTGGGTGAATTTTGGCCCATTCCTCCTGACAGAGCTGGTGTAACAGTCAGGTTTGTAGGTCTCCTTGCTCGCACACGCTTTTTCAGTTCTGCCAACAAACTTTCTGTAGGCTTGAGGTCAGGGCTTTGTGATGGCCACTCCAATACCTTGACTCTGTTGTCCTTATGCCATTTTGCCACAACATTGGAAGTATGCTTGGGGTCATTGTCCATTTGGAAGACCTATTTGCGACCAAGCTTTAATTTCCTGACTGATGTCTTGAGATGTTGCTTCAATATATCCACATTTTTATTTCCTCATGATGCCATCTATTTTGTGAAGTGCACCAGTCCCTCCTGCAGCAAAGCACCCCCACAACATGATGCTGCCACCCCCGTGCTTCACGGTTGGGATGGTGTTCTTTGACTTGCAAGCCTCCCCCTTTTTCCTCCAAAAATAATGATGGTCATTATTGTAAGACCTGTCGCTTTCCTCATCCTCAGATGAGGTGAGGAGAGAAGGATCTTCAGACCAATATGCGGAGTCAGGGAAATATGCCATCTTTATTTATAACGAAAACTGATGACACGAAACAAATCACTTTAACAAACTACAAAATAAGAAAACGACGTACACGCAACCTGAACATAAACTTACATGGACAAACGTAAACTCACGAACAGGAACGGACATCGAAACATACGAACAGCCAAACAGCTCCAAAAGTGAATACATCTAACATAACGAAGACATCACAGGAGACAATCACCCACCAACAAACAGTGAGAATGCCCTACCTAAATATGACTCTTGATTAGAGGAAAATGCAAAACACCTGCCTCTAATCAAGAGCCATACCAGGCAAACCGAAACCAACATAGAAACAGATAACATAGACTGCCCACCCAAAACACATGCCCTGACCATAAACACATAAAAACTAACATAAATAGGTCAGGACTGTTACAGTACCCCCCCCCCCCAAGGTGCGAACGCCGGGCGCACCAGCACAAAGTCCAGGGGAGGGTCCGGGTGGGCAGTTGACCACGGTGGTGGTTCCGGTTCAGGACGCTGTCCCCATACCACCATAGTCACTCCCCTCTTCTTTCTACCCCTTCTAATGCCCACCCTAACACTACCTTCCCCTAAATAAACAGCTAGCACCAGGACAAGGGGCAGCACCGGGACAAGGGGTAGCACCGGGACAAGGGGCAGCACCGGGACAAGGGGCAGCACCAGAACAAGGGGCAGCACCAGGATAAGGACCATCACTGGAATAAGGGGCAGCACCGGGACAAGGGGCAGCACCGGGACAAGGGGCAGCACCGGGACAAGGGGCAGCACCGGGACAAGGGGCAGCACCGGGACAAGGGGCAACACCGGGACAAGGGGCAACACCGGGACAAGGGGCAGATCCCGGCTGAAGGACTCTGGCAGGTCCTGTTTGGACGGCTCTGGCAGGTCCATGCAGGCTGACGGCTCTCGACGCTCATGGCAGGCTGACGGCTCTCGACGCTCATGGCAGGCTGACGGCTCTCGACGCTCATGGCAGGCTGACGGCTCTCGACGCTCATGGCAGGCTGACGGCTCTCGACGCTCATGGCAGGCTGACGGCTCTCTACGCTCATGGCAGGCTGACGGCTCTCGACGCTCATGGCAGGCTGACGGCTCTCGACGCTCATGGCAGGCTGACGGCTCTCTACGCTCATGGCAGGCTGACGGCTCTCGACGCTCATGGCAGGCTGACGGCTCTCGACGCTCATGGCAGGCTGACGGCTCTCGACGCTCATGGCAGGCTGACGGCTCTCGACGCTCATGGCAGGCTGACGGCTCTCGACGCTCATGGCTCTCTGACGGCTCTGGCTGCTCATGGCTCTCTGACGGCTCTGGCTGCTCATGGCTCTCTGACGGCTCTGGCTGCTCATGGCTCTCTGACGGCTCTGGCTGCTCATGGCTCTCTGACGGCTCTGGCTGCTCATAGCTCTCTGACGGCTCTGGCTGCTCATGGCTCTCTGACGGCTCTGGCTGCTCATGGCTCTCTGGCGGCTCTGGCAGATCATGGCTCGCTGGCGGCTCTGGCAGATCCTGTCTGGTTGGCGGCTCTGGCAGATCCTGTCTGGTTGGCGGCTCTGGCAGATCCTGTCTGGTTGGCGGCTCTGGCAGATCCTGTCTGGCGGGCGGCTCTAGCGGCTCCTGTCTGGCTGACGGCTCTAGCGGCTCCTGTCTGGCGGATGGCTCTGTAGGCTCATGGCAGACGGGCGGCTTTGCAGGCTCATGGCAGACGGGCGGCTTTGCAGGCTCCTGGCAGACGGATGGCTCAGATGGCGCTGGGGAGACGGATGGCTCAGATGGCGCTGGGGAGACGGATGGCTCAGATGGCGCTGGGGAGACGGATGGCTCAGATGGCGCTGGGGAGACGGATGGCTCAGATGGCGCTGGGGAGACGGATGGCTCAGATGGCGCTGGGGAGACGGATGGCTCTGGCCGTATACGGCGCACTGTAGACCTGGTGCGTGGTGCCGGAACTGGAGGCACCGGGCTAATGATAAGCACCTTCCTACTAGTGCGTGGAGCAGGGACAGGGCACACTGAACTCTCAAAGCGTACTCTATACCTGGTGCGTGGTACCGGCACCGGTGGCACCTGGCTGAGGGCACGCACCTCAGGACTAGTACGGGGAGAAGTGACAGTGTGTACAGGACTTAGGAGACGCACAGGTGGCTTAGTGCGTGGGGCCGGAACTGGAGGCACTGAACTGGATACACGCACTATAGGGAGAGTGCGTGGAGGAGGAACAGGGCTCTGGAAATGCACTGGTAGCCTAGTGCGTAGTGTAGGCACTGTAGGTACTAGGCTGGGGCGGGGAGGTGGCGCCGGAAATACCGGACCGTGCAGGCGTACTGGCTCTCTTGAGCATTGAGCCTGCCCAACCTTACCTGGTTGAATGCTCCCGGTCGCCCTGCCAGTGCGGCGAGGTGGAATAGCCCGCACTGGGCTATGCAGGCGAACCGGGGAAACCATGCGTAAGGCAGGTGCCATGTATGCCGGCCCGAGGAGACGCACTGGAGACCAGACGCGTTGAGCCGGCCTCATGACACCTGGCTCAATGCCCAATCTAGCCCTACCAGTGCGGGGAGGTGGAATAACCCGCACCGGGCTATGCACACGTACAGGAGACACCGTGCGCTCTACTGCGTAACACGGTGTCTGCCCGTACTCCCGCTCTCCACGGTTAGCCTGGGAAGTGGGCGCAGGTCTCCTACCTGCCCTTGGCCCACTACCCTTTAGCCCCCCCCCAAGAAATTTTTGGGAGTTACTCACGGGCTTTTCGGGCTTCCGTGCAAAACGTGTCCCCTCATAATTCCGGTTTCGAGCTTGATTCTCCGGCTTCCATCCACGTCTCCTAGCTGCCTCCTTAAACCACCGCTCTTGGGCTGTGGCTGCCTCATTCTTCTCACGAGAGCAGCGATGTTCTCCAGTTTGCGCCCAGGGTCCTCTACCAGACAGGATCTCCTCCCAAGTCCAAAAGTCCTTGTTGCTCCGTCGAGCATTCCCATACCGCTTGGTCTCTGTATTTTGGTGGGTGATTCTGTAAGACCTGTCGCTTTCCTCATCCTCAGATGAGGTGAGGAGAGAAGGATCTTCAGACCAATATGCGGAGTCAGGGAAATATGCCATCTTTATTTATAACGAAAACTGATGACACGAAACAAAACACTTTAACAAACTACAAAATAAGAAAACGACGTACACGCAACCTGAACATAAACTTACATGGACAAACGTAAACTCACGAACAGGAACGGACATCGAAACATACGAACAGCCAAACAGCTCCAAAAGTGAATACATCTAACATAACGAAGACATCACAGGAGACAATCACCCACCAACAAACAGTGAGAATGCCCTACCTAAATATGACTCTTGATTAGAGGAAAATGCAAAACACCTGCCTCTAATCAAGAGCCATACCAGGCAAACCGAAACCAACATAGAAACAGATAACATAGACTGCCCACCCAAAACACATGCCCTGACCATAAACACATAAAAACTAACATAAATAGGTCAGGACTGTTACAATTATGGCCTAACAGTTCTATTTATGTTTCATCAGACCAGAGGACATTTCTCCAAAAAGTACCATCTTTGTTCCCATGTGCAGTTGCAAACCGTAGTCTGGCTTTTTTATGGCGGTTTTGGAGCAGTGACTTCTTCCTTGCTGAGCGGCCTTTCAGGTTATGTCGATATAGGACTCATTTTACTGTGGATATAGATACTTTTGTACCTGTTTCCTACAGCATCTTCACAAGGTCCTTTGCTGTTGTTCTGGAATTGATTTGCACTTTTCGCACCAAAGTACGTTCATCTCTAGGAGACAGAACGCGTCTCCTTCCTGAGCGGTATGACGGCTGTGTGGTCCCATGGTGTTTATACTTGCGTACTATTGTTTGTACAGATGAACATGGTACCTTCAGGCGTTTGGAAATTGCTACCAAGGATGAACCAGACTTGTGGAGGTCCACAATTCTTTTTCTTAGGTCTTGGCGGATTTCTTTTGATTTTCGCATGATGTCAATCAAAGAGCCACTGAGTTTGAAGGTAGGCCTTGAAATACATCCACAGGTACACCTCCAGTTGACTCAAATGATGTCAAATTAGTCTGTCAGACGCTTCTAAAACCATGACATCATTTTCTGGAATTTCCCAAGCTGTTTAAAGGCACAGTCAACTTAGTGTATGTAAACTTCTGACATACTGGAATTGTGATACAGTGAATTATAAGTGAAATAATCTGTCTGTAAACAATTGTTGGAAAAATTGCTTGTGTCATGCACAAAGTAGATGTCCTAACTGACTTGTCAAAACTATAGTTTGTTATCAAGACATTTGTGGAGTGGTTGAAAAACGAGATATAATGACTCCAACCTAAGTGTATGTAAACTTATGACTTTAACTGTATTTGTGAGTGATGATTTATATATACTTCTTTTGCCAGAGGTCTCAACTAAATATCCTCTGTGTCTGTGAATTTCAGATGTATCTTTTCACAACTCAGTCAGTCTTCCTCACCACATTCTGTATATTCCTGAGCTTTCTCCATGACACTAAAGAAGCCATGACATTTGCTAAATTCAAGCAGAGCACAATAACACCCCACAAGTTTATATTATGTGTAAAAATACTTTTCCACTCCGAGCTGTGTGTGTTATGCCCTCTCACTGGAGATTTTGGTGTTGTTGCAGTCGTAAATTGTTCCACTGGGCAGACTTTCCTATGTCTGTTTTTTTACACAAGACCTGTACTGAGCAAGTGCGATGTAGCCCATGATGAACAACACAGTACACACCTCAGCCAGGTAAAAATAAATTTGCTACATGACAATAAATAAAATACCAAAAATGTGTAAAAAAAGTTGAACAATTGATGTATATTATTTTGAAAAGTTAAGGCATAGAAAAAGCAATGTTTTGAGTTATGGTTAATGTGTAGGAATGGTAAATGATGTGTTATCTTGTAGTAATGGATTCATTTCACAGTCCTGCAAATCCAGTTAGCTTTGACAAAATAAAAATAAAATCCTTAACCGTTGAAATCATAAGGTGAACTGTGCCATTGTTCACCCCAGTGGATTTGTTATTGTTTTTGTTAAATTGATGAAACAGAGGAGAGAAGCATCCAGCAGAGTGGCTGTTCTAATGCATGTGAAATTATATCAGAGGGGAAAAAACTCTGTTCGTTGTTTGTTGTAAATTGCAAAAGGACGTGGCAGTTTCACCTAATACGGATTCCAGCTTTAAAGTAAATAAGACTCTTGCCTGCTTTTCACTAGCCTGGTCCCAGATGTGTTTGCGGTGTCTTGCCAACTCCTATGGCCATGACAATGACCATAGGAGTGGGCAAGACAGCACAAACAGATCTGGGACCAGGCTACCTTTCCATAACCTGGCCCATGATACTCATCTTAACTCATAAGCAATGCTCGCCATTCAAGGCAGATAATCTATTCAGTTTCACATTTCATCATACCCACTCTCTTTGTTCTGTAAACATTTATAATCTCACTTAAAATGTCATTGAAGAATACAATACAACAATAACATGGGGGGGTTGGGGCTCTCCATGAGTCATACCCCCGGCCTGTGGCCCCACCCTTGAAGTAAAGTTATGTAGGCGGGGCTAGTCGCCTCACGAACACTGGTGTCTGCTCTTACAGTAAAGGGTCATGCCCCCTGTAGCCCCACCCCTCAGAGTAAAGGGTCAATGGTCATGTGGATCTGGTCTCTGTTCCGCCTGCTCCCATTGGAGGAGTGGAGGTAAGGCTCCTCCTTCTGACATAGGACGTGACGCGTCAGGATCTTTCGGAAGGTGTTCCTGAAGTCCTGGATGCGGTAGGCATAGATAACGGGGTTGACGGCTGAGTTGGCATGTGACAGCATGATGGCTATGTACATGACGGGGGCCGGCTTGCACAGGTCCTTGTAGAACAGGGTCAGGCAGTTGAGGATGTGCACGGGCAGCCAGCATAGGGCAAACAGCCCCACAATGATGGACAGAGACTTGGCGGCACGGATCTCGCGTTGCAGGAGCCCGTGATGGTGGCTGTCCCCATTGCTGCTCACTGAGCACTTGAGTTCAATCTGGTGCATCTGCTTGCGGGCCACGGTGAAGATCTTCACATAGATGCCTAGCATGATAAACAGAGGAGGCAGGACGCAGCCGAAGAAGTTGAAGTAGACCATGTAGTGCATGTCCACCACACTCTCAAACAGGCAGGTAAGCTTGCAGCTGCCCAGGAAGTCCCCTGCACTGCCCAGATCGTCCACCAGGGGGGGGATGGTGGTACTGGCATTGTCCCCCAAAGACTTGCCATTCGTCAGGCTGCTGGAGACATTCTGACGGCAGGAAGTCACCTTCAGGTTCCAACCCAGGAATGGGATGAGGCCGATGACGAAAGACAGAATCCATAAGATGGCGATGATTCGTCTGGCCCTCGTACCCGTCACCAGCTCCTTGTACCTGGATAAGAGGATGAGGGAAGACCAAAAATACGCTGGTTAATATCCATGGGGGTTATAAATGGGTCTTATTTTCTTTTCCCTAAAAGTTGTGACTGAGTGCCCTTAACGGCCACAGTGACCCATATCAAGCATTATGGTGCTTATACTGCACATCTATTCATGATTAACATATCGTAATAATGAGTTATTACAGAAAGACAATAGGGCAATAGAGAAGCAAATATGCTGTCCTTAAAGTTCTTCCAACGGAACATTAAATTAGGGCATGTGATAGGAGTAATATATCATTTCCATCTTACTGTCTAAAGCAAGGTACCAAAAACATAACGAGACATCATTCCAACAGACTTCTGGGTGGTTCCACCAATTAGGTGCCTTTTGAGTAGCGTAACTTGGTCAAAAAAATTATAATAATGTTTTCCCATCTCAAGACGTTAAATACCAAAAAGGGTTAACGATTTCATCGTAATTCAGTTATAAATCCCATTGTGACAGGGGGAATAGGGGAATACAAGCTTCACAAAACAATTGAAATTGTGAAAACGTTTCTAGCCCGTCTATCTGTGGGTAACATTGGCGTGTTATGCTCGACCCAAAAAGAAAAGGGCCAGAACCAGCTCACCTGCTTCAACACTAGGATTTGACTATTAGATGTTCAATGTTTCCTTTGAATAATCATTTTTTAAAAGCATAGTTTCACCATATTAAAACGAAAGTTCAGTTCACGTAACAGAGTTGATCTTAAAACAAGGGACAGTTTTTATGAATCACTAAATCATATGAAATAAATAATAATCTTCAGAAATGACTTTGTCAAACCACAAAATATCTAGGGCTTTATAATGATGGTGAAAACTTTGAGAAATGTTGGTGTTAAGTGGGTTAAAATCACAGTGGGTACACAGAGGAACATGTCAAAATGCAGAATGTTTGCTCTTCAGCAAGTCTTATTCATATTAAAAAATCTGATTTATTGAACTTTCCATGTGGTCGACACTAAAGGGCACTACATTTAAAATAACAGGCCTTTAAAATTACATATTTGTGCACAATTTCTACTTCAAATCAAATGTATTTCTATAGCCCTTCGTACATCAGCTGATATCTCAAAGTGCTGTACAGAAACCCAGCCTAAAACCCCAAACAGCAAGCAATGCAGGTGGAGAAGCACGTGTTTACTTAAAATTTAAGACACTCATTTTGTGGAACGACCCTTCTATCGATCGAGGTCTGGGTATGAATGCCATTGGGCTCCATATGCTCTGTTCCAATATCCATAGCATAGGCTACCACTTATTAAGGAATGTGTTGTAAAGGGAATGCATTCTAAGTGGCATGTTAGTATTAATATCTGAACATTACGTAATCTATGATCCAATCAATGTAAGAATTTGCCTAAGAGCAAAAAAGCTGAATCTGCTGCACCGAACAGGAGTATTGCACAAAGAATGAGAATTTGGCAATTTGTGATGTGTTGAGCAAGTAAGAAGTTAAGAATTGACTTATATGTTGGCTAACTGTTACACCACATTTCACTGAGCACATTGACTCAGAGACAGGCATGTGAAAGGAAAACCCGTCAGAGTACAACTCATCACCTCTCTAAGAACAACAGTCTATCTATTCAGTGTTGAACACACAGAAGTTATACAGTGCCTTCGGGAAGTATTCAGACCCACAACACAACAAAGGCTGGTCATGGCTCACATCAACACCATTATCCCAGAAACCCTAGACCCACTCCAATTTGCATACCACCCCAACAGATCCACTGATGATGCAACCTCTATTGCACTCCACACTGTCCTTTCCCATCTGGACAAAAGGAACACCTATGCGAGAATGCTATTCATTGACTACAGCTCAGCGTTCAACACCACAGTGCCCTCAAAGCTCATCATTAAGCTAAGGACCCTGGGACTAAACACCTCCCTCTGCAACTGGATCCTGGACTTCCTAACGGGCCACCCCCAGGAGGTAAGGTTAGGTAACAACACATCTGCCACGCTGATCCTCAACACAGGGGCCCCTCAGGGGTGTGTGTTCAGTCCCCTCCTGTACTCCCTGTTCACTCATGACTACATGGCCAGGCACGACTCCAACATCATCATTAAGTTTGCTGACGACACAACAGTGGTAGGCCTGATCACAGACAACGATGAGACAGCCTATTGGGAGGAGGTCAGAGACCTGGCCATGTGGTGCCAGGATAACAACCTTTCCCTCAACATTATCAAGACAAAGGAGATGATTGTGGATTACAGGAACAAGTGGACAGAGCACGCCCCCATTCTCATCGACGGGGCTGTAGTGGAGCAGGTTGAGAGCTTCAAGTTCCTTGGTGTCAACAACACCAACAAACTATCATAGTTTTAAACACACCAAGACAGTCTTGAAGAGGGCACGACAAAGCCTATTCCGGGTTTCCCGGGTGCCGAAGATGTGGATATTTGGCAGCCCCCCGCACCTCTCTGATTCAGAGATTTCCTAACGGCGGAAGTTCAGCGTTACAGCAGGATTTAAATGTAAAAACAATGTTCCTGCGTTAGTGGAGAATGCATTCACCGTAAACCAGTGGCAAACCATGACTATAGGACCTAGGCCTTCAGAGGAACCAAAAATCTTCCATTACGTTGTATCAAACTCAGAAATCAAAAAAATGACTGAAAACATTGCATCACGTAATGAACCCGACATTGTATATTTTGTAGTCAGACCATTCTAGTTGTAGTGAAGGAGGAGCAATGCTTTTTGGTGACATTATGAATGAATCAAACAGGCCTGTCCGTGCTTCAGGCTGCCGCACACACAGTGACAGTTCAGCATGGACACAACATGACACACAGCATAAAATAATGCAACCAGCAAAACAAAAACACACAGTTTACATAACCTATGGTAGCCTAACACCACTATCACACCCATAGCACCCATAGCAATAACAACAGTGTCACATCAACAGTGACAGGCTCAAGGTGCTGAATGGACAGCGACCGTAGGCTAATACCTGTGCACTCCATGGAGCTGAAGGAGAGACAGGTTTGGTCAAACACATAGACAAGGCTGATAAGACAGGCAACAGCAGTCACACACAGCATCAAATAAGGTTAAATATTAAGCATCCCATTCACTCCAGTAGGCCCCTTGAAATCAGAACAATACAAAAGCACAACCATTTCATTTCCAAAATGAAATTAACAAACCAGCTATTACTTCCCTTTGCAAATATATTTTATCACGTTCATCACACTAACCGGTGATCTGAGGTTTAAATGCAACAATGATTCATAGTCATTATTTTCAAAGAGATGTCTAACAGCAAGCAAGCTGCAACAAAACAGTACCACTCACCAGATGATGATCATTTGGAAAAGAAGTTTGAAAGAAGTTAATCTTGATCATCCTGTATAAAACACAAACTCACTTCCTTGACAACAAACAAGAATTGAGGAAATCTGTCAGAACAAGTTCACAAATAAAAAACATATTTATACCTCATGTAGGGATTTTAAAGAAACGGAAATGAGTTTGAACTCGTGGAAAGATATCAGGGAGGTAATTGGGATAGATGTGGTAAAGAGGTCAATGGAAAGATATCAGGGAGGTAATTGGGATAGATGTGGTAAAGAGGTCAATGGAAAGATATCAGGGAGGTAATTGGGATAGATGTGGTAAAGAGGTCAATGGAAAGATATCAGGGAGGTAATTGGGATAGATGTGGTAAAGAGGTCAATGGAAAGATATCAGGGAGGTAATTGGGATAGATGTGGTAAAGAGGTCAATGGAAAGATATCAGGGAGGTAATTGGGATAGATGTGGTAAAGAGGTCAATGGAAAGATATCAGGGAGGTAATTGGGATAGATGTGGTAAAGAGGTCAATGGAAAGATATCAGGGAGGTAATTGGGATAGATGTGGTAAAGAGGTCAATGGAATTCATACAGTGGGGGAATAGAAGGATGCTGTATTGGCGCACATTCAACAAATCTGATCTAACAAAGCAGATATTTGTCAAGTCCGTCATGATTTATGTGTTGCAACAGGCCCACAATGTGGTTATTGCTGCATAACATGTAGAAGTTGTTCTTTTTCCAGTTTAGAAAAAGTGACTGCTAAATGCTAACTGCCATTCGTATAAGCTTTAAGAATAGCTAGCACACAGAAATCAGTTATGAACTGTAATGCAGTTGATTGGTAACGATGACATGAACATGTGTTGGGATTGACATCCATATAAACATTATACTCTGGTTTTTACCTCAAAATAGTGTGAAATACACATATAAATAATAGCCTAAATGTAGGGTAATTTTGTTTGGGGGAGATTCGGGGTGGAGATGCAGGTGTGAAAATGGTGCAATCTTTTAACTTCATGCTATCTTGGCTGAGCTTCTATTGTCAAGCACTGGGAAACAGATTCCAACATCTCAGAAGAGGTGAGGTCTTTTCGTTTAGTCAGTTGCTTGTAATTACCTGGAAGGCTACAGAGATTAGCCTTGAATCACTATGAGTGACGTGGTGCAGACCAATTTATTGGATGCGTATGAGAGCTTCCCGATGCGCTAGAAGTATGATTGCTCTGACTTCTGCAGAGGCCTGCGTCGCAGTAAATACTGTACGGGCCACTGCAGACTTCAGATTGACCATGCAGAGCCAAGCGTGGGAAAACTACTGCTTGACCCAATGATTGTTTCCCTTTGCCCTCACTAGTGAAATGTCTCGGCCCGTCACTTTTTTAAAACTGTCCCACCCATTGCAAGTCAAAATGTAATTTCTCCTTTGCCAAGATAATCTATCCACCTGGCAGGTGTGGCATTTCAAAAAGCTGATTAAACAGCATGATCATTTACAGGTGCACCAATAAAAGGCCACTCTAAAATGGGCATTTTTGTCACACAACACAATGCCACAGATGTCTCAAGTTTTGAGGGAGCGTGCAAATGGCATGCTGACTGCAGGAATATCCACAAGAGCTGTTGCCAGAGAATTGAATGTTAATTTCTCAACCATAAGCTGCCTACAACGTCATTTTGGCAGTACGTCCAACCGGTCGCACAACCACACACGTGTAACCACGCCAGCTTCTTCACCTGTGGGATCGTCTGAGACCAGCCACCCGGACAGCTGACCAAACTGAGAAGTATTTCTGTCTGCAAAAAAAACTTTTGTGGCAAACAACTCATTCTGATTGGCTGAGCCTAGCTCCCAAGTGAGTGGGCCTGACTCTCAAATGGGTGGGTCTATGCCTTCCCAGGCCCACCCATGGCTGCGCCCCTGCCCAGTCATGTGAAATCCATAGATTAGGGCCCAATTAATTCATTTAAATTGACTGATTTCCTCATATGAACTGTAATTGTTGCATGTTGCATTTATATTTTTGTTAAGTATAATTTTAAAAATAAATCCTTAGGCCTTCTCTGGTTCTACACTGCCAAAAACACTGCATATATCGGCTTCATCAAAAATGACCTTTAAAAGGTGCACTATACTGAAATCGCTCTGCCATTTCGTGGTTGCTAAAACTCACATTTCAAGGTGAATTTGGTTGCATAATTGCAATTTTCATTTTCTATTACGCAATGTGTAACGCTTCAGCGATACAGATTGAACAGAGCCCCAACACTGAGTTCTCAAGTCAAACCATGAAACCATATAGCAAATATACAGTAGATATAGGATAATCAAATCAAAGTTTATTGGTCATGTACACAGTTTAAGCATGAACATTTGTTGTCAGTGCTCATGTGACTTCACTTTGCTCTGATTATAGCATGTAATGCCATTATAGTTGAGTCACTAGCCACGATAATCATGTAAACGATATTTCCGCATGATATTTCCTCTAGGAAGACAAATATCAACGACTATTAGAGTAATCTACATACACTCTGGTAAGGCATATTTCTATACAGACTAATAGTTAAGTGCAATGGAAAAAATTACTTTTTGGTTTTATTCAAAAAGATGAAGTGGTCGTTCTCTGCTGCAAATCTTTTTCCTTCCCTCCTCATGAAACAGCTGCAATTTGCCAGTAAAATGTCATACAAATTAAGTTTCACAGGCAGCAGTAGCTCATTTGACAAGATAACCGTGGCTTTCAATCATTAGCTACAGTATTAGTACTGTAGCCCCTCAGACGCCAAGGCCTCAAAACAGACGACTGGGACTTTAATAATGCAGCAGTAAATTATTCTACCTCTCTCCCTATTTCTCCATTTCCCCATCACTCTCTCCCTCAGTGAAGGATGCTGTGGCTGTGCCCCCAGTGCCATCAATAATCCACAGACAGCCATGACCATGTTTAGGGACCTGAAGTGATGGGCCCTAAGGCTATAGGGTGGACACACACATCACTCCTTCCTCTCTCTTCTTCTCTCATCATCCATACATTTCTCAGTCTCTCTCTCTCTCGTCTTAGTCCTCTAACCTGTAAGTCAAGCCCAGAAAGGTTTGTGTTCCAGACAGTGACTAATATCTGGGGGTGGACAGCTCTCTCACTGTCTCTCTCACTCTCTGTCTCCCTCACATGCTCCCTCTTTCTCTTCCCCTCACACGCCCTCTATTTCTATCTCACTTTCCCTCGGGCCCTCTCTCTATATATTATCTCCCTATCTCTGTCTCGCTCTCTCTGATTGCCTGGTGACATTCCTCACTGTGAGGGCCAGTAAATGAGCTGCTGAGCAGATTAGCTCTGGCATGACGACAGCACGGTGGCATCTCTCTCACTCTCTCTCCCTTTTTTCTGTCCCTCTCTCTCCACACATCCCTTTTATAACCCCATGGTTCCTGGGCTTCCGCCTGGTGCACATTGCAGTCCACAAACCTCTGCCAGGCTAGTACACAGAGTCAATAATCACAAAGCACATCCGCTTAAACATGACAGAGATGTCCACAGTATAGTCTCAAACAAAGATGTCCACAGTATAGTCTCAAACAGAGATGTCCACAGTATAGTCTCAAACAGAGATGTCCACAGTATAGTCTCAAACAGAGATGTCCACAGTAGTCTCAAACAGAGATGTCCACAGTATAGTCTCAAACAGAGATGTCCACAGTATAGCCTCAAACAAAGATGTCCACAGTAGTCTCAAACAGAGATGTCCACAGTAGTCTCAAACAGATGTCCACAGTAGTCTCCAACAGAGATGTCCACAGTATAGCCTCAAGGGGAACAGGTGTTTCTCTTTGACCCAGTGGCAACCTCATGATTCTTCCCCCAAGCCATAAGACTCCTGAACATCTAGTCAAATGGCTAGCCAGACTATTTGCATTAGCCTACACTTTGATTGTGCAAATCAAATATCACTTTGATAATGTAAATATCCTGCCCTCACATGGCATAGCACCAGCAGTTCTTATAGATCGGCTCAAGAGATTTGAGAGTGTGATATCTCTATGTGAGATGTGTGATATTATCTGTAGCCACAGGCCAAACTAGTACAGTCATACCAGGATTTAGAGGCTTGGATTCATGGCGATGAGGTGCCACACCTTGTGAACACAAGTGGGCACATTCTGCTGTCACTATAGATGAGAGTAGGCCTAACAATACGACTCTCAGGTGGAATCTGGTCTGGTGAATGGAATTATCATCAACACTTTAACGCAACCCAGAGCCATAGAGTCAATGTATTGCTTGGATGGAAACTATGAATAATGCTGGTGTGCATGAGGCTTGGCTTTATGGTTTTGTACAAACATGTATGAATTTCCTTCAATGTGTTGCAGAATTGTGATAGATAAAGGTGGTGAGGAGTGGTTTCTTTTTACTATTTACACTCTTTGTTGTTGTATTTACATCATATATCTATCTATCTGTTATGTGTGATGACATTAATGTAGTAAGAAAGACCTGTTGCCTGAAACAACTGCAAAAGCCAAAATGACAAACTTTAGTGAGACAGCCTGACAGTGTTTGGGGCTCAATAGTGGCAAGTCCACACACTTAGTTTGGCAATACCATCCTTCTGAAAAAAGCCTCTAAAAAAACAGTTTAGTCTCATTAGCAGAGGAAAGCAGCTTTAAGGACACAACACTGGTTCTTTCTGAGCAGAGAAAACCATGTAGGACCTGTGAACATGAACTGAAGAGACAGCTAGGTGAAGAAGGCCCTGGCAGGTTTGTTAACTCTTGGAACATGGATAGCCAGAGGTTATGCTATTGGATCTTTCCCTTCAAACAGTATGGTGTGGGTGGAAGAAAATACATAAATAGTTTGATGTCTCTTTCTGGGAAACATGAAAAGGAAACAAAGGCCCTAAAATGGGTGTGTATTAGTGTTGTCAGAGGGTGTAGAACAGAGCTCCATCTCTCATGGTTTGAAGCATTTGAGTCTGCCTTTTCACTTCCACCAGAGCCAGCTGTGAAAACACTGATCTGAGGGAACCACAGTCCCACAAGACTAAGGCCCAAACACACACACAGTCACACACATAAACTAAAGAAAATGGCTAGAGTAGAGTAATTTGAGCTGACCATATACCTTTCTCATTACCACGTGTGTGATGTGGGTCTGGGATAAAGCGGAAAACCATAAAAAAGGATGTTTAAATCCGTCTGGATTTCTAAAAAGAAATGTTGTTATGAGACTATATAATGCATTTGCTGGCATTGAGCAGCAACCTTTCTGTATATGATGAGATTAGAGGTCGACCGATTATGATTTTTCAACGCCGATACCGATTGGAGCACAAAAAAAAAAAAAAAAAAGTTTTTCTATTTATATTGTAATAATGACAATTACAACAACACTGAATTAACACTTATTTTAACTTAATATAATACATCAATAAAATCAATTTAGCCTCAAATAAATAATGAAACGTTGAAATGTTCAATTTGGTTTAAATAATGCAAAAAAAAAGTGTTGGAGAAGAAAGTAAAATTGCAATATGTGCCATGTAAGAAAGCTAACGTTTAAGTTCCTTGCTCAGAACATGATAACATATGTAAGCTGGTGGTTCCTTTTAACATGAGTCTTCAATATTTCCAGGTAATAAGTTTTAGGTTGTAGTTATTATAGGAATCATAGGACTATTTCTCTCTATACGATTTGTATTTCATATACCTTTGACTATTGGATGTTCTTATAGGCACTTTAGTATTGCCAGTGTAACAGTATAGCTTCCGTCCCTCTCCTCGCTCCTACCTGGGCTCGAACCAGGAACACATCGACAACAGCCACCCTCGAAGCAGCGTTACCCATGCAGAGCAAGGGGAACAACTACTCCAAGTCTCAGAGCGAGTGACGTTTGAAATGCTATTAGCGCGCACCCCACTAACTAGCTAGCCATTTCACATCGGTTACACCAGCTTAATTTCGGGAGTTGATAGGCTTGAAGTCATAAACAGCGCAATGCTTGAAGCATTGCGAAGAGCTGCTGGCAGATGCACGAAAGTGCTGTTTGAATGAATGCTTACGAGCCTGCTGGTGCCTACCATCGCTCAGTCAGACTGCTCTATCAAATATCAAATCATAGACTTAATTATAACATAATAACACAGAAATACAAGTATTTGGTCATTAAAATGGTCGAATCCGTAAACTATCATTTCAAAAACAAAACGTTTATTCTTTCAGTGAAATACGGAACCGTTCCGTATTTTATCTAACGGATGGCATCCCTAAGTCTAAATATTGCTATTACATTGTACAACCTTCAATGAAGAGAAGTGACAATTTCCCTAGTTAGAAGAAATATATGTTAGCATATATTAACTAAATATGCAGGTTTAAAAATATATACTTGTGTATTGATTTTAAAGAAAGGCATTGATGTTTATGGTTAGGTACATTGGTGCAACGACAGTGCTTTTTTTGCAAATTCGCTTGTTAAATCATCACCCGTTTGTCGAAGTAGGCTGTGATTTAATGAGAAATTAACTGGCACCGCATCGATTATATGTAACGCAGGACACGCTAGATAAACTAGTAATACCATCAACCATGTGTAGTTAACTAGTGATTATGTTAAGATTGATTGTTTTTTTACAAGATAAGTTTAATGCTAGCTAGCAACTTACCTTGACTTCTTGCTGCCCTCACGTAACAGGTAGTCAGCCTGCCACGCAGGCTCCTCGTGGAGTGCAATGTAAGGCAGGTGGTTAGAGCGTTGGACTAGTAACCGGAAGGTTGCAAAAATGAATCCCCGAGCTGACAAGGTAAAAATCTGTCGTTCTGCCCCTGAACAAGGCAGTTAACCCACCGTTCCTAGGCCGTCATTGAAAATAAGAATGTGTTCTTAACTGACTTGCCTAGTTAAATAAAGGTGTAAAAAAATGAAATATCGTCAAATCGGTTTCCAAAAATACCGATTACTGATTGTTATGAAAACTCGAAATCGGCTCTAATTAAAATCGGCCATTCCGATTAATCGGTCGACCTCTAGATGAGATGTCATTTTATTAACACCCCCTGAGGAATAGTCTGTCTGACTCTTCACCCATGAAGAGAATAATGGGAATTACATACTGGGAAGGGTAAAGAAAATTTGACTGATTGAGGACATTCTTGGGAAATATCCGTAAATGGAAAAGCAGCAGTTTGCCTTAAAGGGCAGGTTGCACGATATATTTCCACAAATCTAACAACGTAGATTGATGATATTCATTGAAACGGTCTTTATGCAAAAGTTTATAAAATAAACACATTTTACACTTCTATTTTCACAATTTAAATTACATTTATCAAAATGAATTTACCAACAATAAATTGTGGCTTTGTCATCAAGAAATTAACAGCCTGGTGGTGGCTGCAGTGCACTGCTAACTGTTTGATCGAAATGCAAGAAGATGGGTAGAATGTCGGACCGATTCGGGCAGACTGGGTCAGGAAATCACCAAGCGCTTCAGTCATATGCGGGTCCTACTTTGTACCAAATGATTACGATGACTACCAACAGTGGAGTCACCATGAATCTGAGGCTAAAAACAGGTTCTGTGCACTGACCACCAATGTTACAGTCCGTCAGTGGGTGGATTTGGTGATGGAGTTGAATTGGGTAAATTGGTACTAAAGTGCCCAAAGAGTTTTGTCATGTTATATTGCTAGTAGATGGTAAAAAACAAAAGATAGTCAGCTATATAAGTGTACCGGGCTATACAAAACGAACTGGCCCACTTGCACCACACATATCTAGCATGGTGTTTGGGGATGGAATAATCTAGCTAGCTAGCAAGTAAACTACAACAACTCCATCAACAGAATACTGCACGCTTTGCAGAAATTAATGGTCAAATACTGATTCATGTCATTGTTTATTTCAAGGTATGTCTTTATTTTTGCTGAACTGCCTGATCTTTATTGGCCGATATAACTTGCAGGATATCATGGTTGCTAATGTTTGTGTTTGCCATTATACCTCGATTTAGGTTGGCTTCCGAGTGCCAAAAACAATAGGAGGACTAGGTATATGATGTGGGTCTTATGTGGACAGTGGCTTCACTCCTGCTCTGTAGTGCTCCTCTTTACGTCACTTTTCCCAACGCTTTTCCAGCATGACTTCGGTCAAATTTGGATAGAATAGAAATAGAAATGTAAAGTGATATGTCGTACTGGGACTTGTAGTTGGAAGGATGAAACAAATCATAATGTTTATCAGCAACCTAAACGTAATAAAATACTGAAAGGTAAACTTTTTCCTGGTAAATGTAATAAGTTATTACATTAAATCGGTGGTTATTACATTAACTGGTGAGTAACATCTTTTCATATATAATAACGTCAATCAATCATGTAATAACATACCAAAATAAAATGTAGTACTTCAGTCAATTTTTTTGATGCACATACCACCACCCACTGCCAATTACAACACAAACAAACTCATGCACATCATACAGGAATACTCATACATAGAGACTCTACAAGCCCACAAAATGTAAACACACACACACACACACACACACACGCACGCACGCACACACGTAATCTCCAATAGCCCCCTGCAAACAATAATGAGGACTCCCCACATTGTGTCATGTTCCCCTGGAGGTTTTGTCTAGTTCCCGGTTGGTTGGGGATGTCACCCCCCCTCAGAAAAAAGTATTGTACTTAGGGCACACAGACCCTAGTTTCATTACACCTCGCCCCTTGTTACTGTTGCCAAGCCCGTCAAGAACATCCTGGGGAACTTCAGGGAACCATGACACAATGTCGCAAGAACGTCCTGAAAATGTCCTCAGTGAGGTCCCGGGACCAACTAGGAACTAGACAAAACCCCCAGGGGATCATGACACAACGTCCCAAGAGTGTCCTAAAAACATCCCTGGGGACAAAGGTTCATGAGGTGGTCACCTGGAATGCATTTCAATTAACAGGTGTGCCTTGTTAAAAGTGAATTTGTTAATGCGTTTCAGCCAATCAGTTGTGTTGTGACAAGGTAGGGGTGGTATACAGAAGATAGCCCTATTTGGTAAAAGACCAAGTCCATATTATGGCAAGAACAGCTCAAATAAGCAAAGAGACACTCCATGGCTCTCATGAGGATCGCCATAGGAAAGGAAGACCCAGAGTTACCTCTGCTGCAGAGGATAAGTTCATTATAGTTACCAGCCTCAGAAATTGCAGCCCAAATAAATGCTTCACAGACTTCAAGTAACAGACACATCAACTGTGACTGTGTGAATCAGGTCTTTATGGTAGAATTGCTGCAAATAAACCACTCCTACAGGACACCAATAATAAGAAGAGACTTGCTTGGGCCAAGAAACACGCGCAATGGACATTAGACCGGTGGAAATTTGTCCTTTAGTCTGGAGTCCAAATTGGAGATTTTTGGTTCCAACCGCCGTGTCTTTGTGAGTAGTGTGGGTGAACGGGTGAAACGATGATCTCCGCATGTGTATTTCCAACAGTGAAGCATGGAGGAGGAGGTGTGATGGTGCTTTGCTGGTGACACTGTCTGTGGTTTATTTCGAATTCAAGGCACGCTCAACCAGCATGGCTATCACAGCATTCTGCAGCGATAAGCCATCCCATCTGGTTTGTGCTTAATGGGACTATAATTTGTTTTTCAACAGTACAATGACCCAGGACAATGACCCAACACACCTCCAGGCTGTGTAAGGGCTATTTTACCAAGAAGGAGAGTGATGGAGTGCCGCATCAGATGACCTGGCCTCCACAATCCCCCAACATCAACCAAATTGAGATGGTTTGGGATGAGTCGGACTGCAGAATGAAGGAAAAGCAGCCAACAAGTGCTCAGCATATGTGGGAACTCCTTCAAGACAGTTGGAAAAGCATTCCAGGTGAAGCTGGTTGGGAGAATGCCAAGAGTGTGCAAAGATGTCATCAAGGCAAAGGGTGGCTACTAAGAATCTCAAATATAAAATATATTTTGATTTGTTTAACACTTTTTTGGCTACCTCATGATTCCATAATTGTTATTTCATAGTTTTGATGTCTTCAGTATTATTCTACAACGTAGAAAATAGTTTAAAAAAAACAAGAACCCTTGAATGAATAGGTGTCCTAAAACTTTTGACCGGTAGTGTACCTATTCAGGTCACAGCACCAATGGGACAGACTGGTGTCTTACCTAGGTCTCCTGCAGGCCACAATACTTTTACCCTGCTAAGTTTAAACGTAGGCATTAGAGCAGGGAACTTACACAAATATTTAGGTCTCAGACAAGTTTAATTACACCTACGTCACATTTCAGGTGCTATCCCCTACTGCCTTGGTGGCATGTGTAAGGCACTTTGTCCCCTGCTACAAGGTAAAGGCTGACCCTGTTCTGTCTTTGGTGGGTACGGTAACAACTAAAATACATGTTTCCATTATACAATAGACTTTTATTTTTAGATAAAATGTTTCCTGAATGTGTGTGTGTTATTTTGTTCCTGTGAGTGTCTGTGCATGTGTTTGTAATGGTATGTACGTGCAGATATATACCAGTACACCAAAGGGGTATACATATGCATTGATAAAATCTTTATGAAATCATTCATAACCCCTTCATGAATGTTGCAGTATCATTCACCCTAACTTTCATAACACATTAAACGTCAATTATATGTAATTTTCAAAACAAAAGTCCTGTTTTCATTACAGTATTATAAGTTATTTTATATTAGAAATACCTGGTTAAATTGAGCTTGATGGTTGCTGGTGTTACTGACTGGTTTAGTTCTGCGCAGCACAAGACTTTGATAGCCTCTGTTGAGCTGAAGCCAAGGTGGGAGCTTGTGGAGCTAATGCAAGTCTTCAGGTTTCAGGCTAGTTTTTATTTTTCCTTTATTTAACTAGGCAAGTCAGTTAACCTCTCTTGGGTACGTGAGACGTTAGCGTCCCACCTCTTCAACAGCCAGTGAAACTGCTGGGCGCCAAATTCAAATACAGAAATACTTATTATAAAAATTCAGAAAACAAAACATATTTTACATAGGTTTAAAGATTAACATCTTGTGAATCCAACCACGGTGTCAGATTTAAAAAATGCTTTACGGCGAAAGCATACCTTACGATTATTTGAGAACATAGCCCAGCAGACAAATCATTACAAACAGTAACCAGCCAAGTAGAAGAGTTACACAAGTCAGAAATAGAGATAAAATTAATCCCTTACCTTTGATGATCTTCATATGGTTGTACTCAGCAGACATTAATTTACTCAATAAACGTTCCTTTTGTTCGATAAAGTCTCTTTATATCCAAAAACCTCAGTTTTGTTTGCGCGTTTTCTTCAGTAATCCACAGGCTCAAACGCAGTCAAAAAATCCAAATTGTATCCGTAAAGTTCATAGAAACATGTCAAACGATGTTAATATTCAATCCTCAGTTTGTTTTTGGCCTAAAAAAAAAAATCGATAATATATTTCAACCGGACAATAACGTTGTCAATATAAAAGGTAAACAAGAAAGGCACTCTCTCAGTGGCGCGCATGAAAAAGCTCTGACACTTTAGGGTCCACTCATTCAGACTGCTCTTACTTCCTCATTTTTTCAGAATACAAGCCTGAAACAATTTCTAAAGACTGTTGACATCTAGTGGAAGGCATAGGAACTGCAATTTGAGTCCTAAGTCAATGGATACTGTAATGGCATTGAATAGAAAACTACAAATCCAAAAACAACTTCCCGAATGGATTTTTCTCAGGTTTTCGCCTGCCAAATCAGTTCTGTTATACTCACAGACACTATTTTAACAGTGTTTTCCAAATCTACCAGTTATATGCATATCATATCTTCTGGGCCCGAGAAACAGGCAGTTTAATTTGGTCATGCTTTTCATCCAAAATTTCGAATGTTGCCCCCTACCCTAGAGAAGTTTTAAGAACAAGTTCTTATTTTCAATTACGGCCTAGGAACAGTGGGTTAACTGCCTTGTTCAGGTCAGGGGCAGGAGGGCAGATATTTACCTTGTCAGCTCAGGAATTCGATCTTGCAACCTTTCGGTTACTAGTCCAACGCTCTAACCACTAGGCTACCTGCCGCCCCACGTTGAGTTCACTCAACATGTTAAAATGACACCAATTGCCCTGGTGCCTTCTAGATCTGCCATCCAGATATGCCATCCAGATCTGCCATCCAGATTTGAAATCGTTCAAATACTTTGAGCGTTTGCTTGATCTTGCCAGAGTGATGGGTTTTGCACTTTGGGACTATTCCACGTCCATCAAAATAAGGGAAATAATACATGAAGACATTGATTTTGGTATGTTAGTACATGATCGGTTGAAGTTATGTTATTCATCAAAACAGTTGCTACTGACCTAATAACGTAATACCCACCGGATAACGTAAAAATAAGCTTGGTTAATAACAATCAAGTAAAGTGTTACCCAAATATGTGTGTGTGTGTGTGTGTGCGCTTGTGTGTACATTTCAATGTGTGCTTGTGAGTGTCTCTATGTAACGTATGAGTATTCTTGTATGATGTGCATGAGTTTGTCTGTGATGTGATTGGCAGTGGGGGTGGTATGTGCATCAAATTGAGGGAAGTAGTACATAAAAACATAGATTTTTGAATGTTATTGAAGTTATTACATTATTCATAAAAAATTTGTTACTCACCGGTTAATGTAATAATTTTTACATTTAGGGGGAAAAGTTATTACGTTTACCGTTAAACATTTTATTACGCTTACCGGCAAGTTATTACATTTAATGGATTCATTTAAAAAATCTAAAGTTATTACAAATAGAAAAGTTATTACATTTACCGTTGTTAGAGTGTTTCTTACATAATTTGATAACAAGTGGAGTTCTTAAAGTCTATGAATCTATGCGGTTTGATTCTGCAAAACTGGCCTCCTCTGTGTCCTCACTGTTACTTTAGGTGGCCACATACAGGTGATCACGTCTAGTTAGGGCCTTTAGTTTTCCTCCTGGCTGCAGGACCAATTAGGCCTGTGAGCAGGAGAAACTCCTGACCTTAGTCATACTTTATGCTGATAGCTGGGTATTTATTTTGAAATTGCAGTTTGATGTCCCAGTTCTTGTCTTGTGAGACAGAAGGTGCAAAGATTTTTTTCTCTATCTGAACCGATTTGTCTCCTCTGTCATTGGGCTGCCAGACTGTGTGCCACCACCAGACTGTGTGCCACCACCAGTGTGCCCCTCTGCTGCCTCCAGCTCTATATCAATAAGATGACACTCTGAGGCCAGCCGGCTAGATATCGATCCAGTGGGCCCAGCCATTGTCTCAGACGCTGAGAGGGAGGGAGAGGTCTGATGATCTACTATAGCGCCCTTTAAAGTGTACCAGGGGCGGTGCCTCAAGGTGTACGTCAATATGCCATTACAACCTTGTAAAAATTATCTACAGCTGCTTTTCCAATGTCTCTTCAGGTACCCATGGCCTATCAAAAAAAAAGCCAGAGCCCAGTGCCCCCCATACTATAACATAGGTTTTTATAGGCCTACTGAAAGTATAGGGTTATCTACACAATGAAGATTAACAGTCACAAAAGAAACCCCCAGGAATGCGTTGGTCTGTGTGGTGTGTTGAAGCCTGTACACCTAAATGACTTGTCTTGATCTACTTCGACTGCAGCTTTTTTAAGTTGCTTTGTCTTTGGAAATATTAGGGCAGCACAAGGAGGCGCACTCTGGATGAGCCACGGTCATATCGGACCGCAGGCTTAATACCTGGTCTCAACTAAGGCCTATTTTACATTGCCTTATTTTTATAACATTTATTCAGTGCCCCAGACTTTTATAGGCCCCAAGGCTGTAGGCCTGAAGTAAAATGTTAACCGCCAATGTCCTTCTCTCACATTTTTTTTCAAGACTACTGAATTAGTCCTAAAACCATATCAGTACAGACAAACATATTTTCTATTTTGAACAGAGACATCACTTCTATACCACTGATTACAAGTAAAAGTTTACCTTGATTTATGGATTATTATAAATCAAAGGCATGGCATCTCCTAAATCGGTTCAAATTGACAGTTTCTATTGCAGTAGCTAGGTTTCCATCCAATTGGCAACAGATTTATGTGAATATTCCAAAATCTGCATAAAAACAATATGCACATTTTCCCACTAGATATGTCTTTCCCTCAAATGTACTGGTTGCATAAAGATAATGACGTAGTGCACATAAAAAACTTTTACAAGTTAAATGGGTTTCCATTACTGATGGTTTTGTCACAAAAAATGTGACGTTAAATAGCGAATGTGTCCACTCTGGTCGTGGCACGTGCGCTCTAGCCAACAGTTAGCAGATACAGTGCGGGTAGGATAACCTACATGATGAGATTATTATGCACAAAAACTAGATTATTTGTATTTGTCAAACTGCAGCCAAGTATCGACCACCATTTCACCAGAATAAGACCCTCAATATTTATTGGAAAGGAGCATCAAGATCACCTGCACTTTCACCACCCTGTGAAGTTCATCATAATATATTTAATCTGTATTTTAATAATCTGCATAGTTTCCAGTGTTGTAGTGGGAGAACCACAGAATCTATCTATCGCGTGACTCCAAGTTTACTTCGATTTGATGGCTATTATATCAATATTTGTGCATAAAGGCATTTCCATTGCCATTTCTGGCATAATACATTTTAAGACACAGAAAGATCCCACCTTGTCTAGGTTATTTTGTTTTGTCGGCATTTGGAAAGTTTACTGACAAATTTGCTGTTTCCATCAGGCCTGTCGTGACATTTCTTATCCAACATGTATTTTACTTGCATAAAAAGGTTGGATGGAAACCTTGTTACTGAGGGACAAATAAATAAACTGAAAGGTGGGTCCCCATGTGTCAGACAAAATCCCCACCAGCATAGGCTCCCAACATGGATGTGTTTTGTGCCCAGTCCTGTACACTTTCTGTACTTTCTCATCCTGACAGACACCTCATCAAGTTTGCTGATGACAATGCCCTGATCAGCCTGTTGCATTATGATGATGAACACCGTGGCCCAATCCTAAATGACTTTGTAGAGTGGTGTGATGAATCACACTTGGTCCTCAAAACCAACAAGACCAAAGACATGTGTATAGATTTCAGGAAGTGGACAACACCCACCCCTGCAACATCTATCAGAGGTCAGGACATAGAGTTTGTAGTTGAATACAAATATCTGGGTGTCCTCTTGGACAATAAGATTCAGTGGAGTAAATGTGCAGGCCTGATCTACAAAAAGTGTCACACCCTGATCTGCTTGTGCTTGTCTCTACCCCCTCCAGGTGTCACCCATCTTCCCCATTATCCCCTAGGTATTTAAACCTGTGTTTTCTGTCTGTCTGTGCCAGTTTGTCTTGTATGTTCCAAGTCAACCAGTGTGTTTTTCCCTGCCTTTCCTATTCTATTTTGCTAGTCCTCCCGGTTCTGACCCTTGCCTGTTTTCTGGACTCTGTACCCGCCTGCCTGACTATTCTGCCTGCCCTGACCTTGAGCCTGCCTGCCACACTGTACCTCCTGGACTCTGAACTGGTTTTGACCTTTTGCCTGTCCACGACCATTCTCTTGCCTACCCCTTTTGGATTATTAATAAATATCAAAGACTCAACCCATCTGCCTCCCGTGTCTGCATCTGGGTCTCGCCTTGTGCCGTTATAAAAAGGGTCAGCAGAGACACGGGTCTCTTTTCATGTTGACTGTACTATACAGACTCTGTTTTACAAATATTTCATTGAGATTTTTAACTTTTTGCATGGTTTGTTGGTTTGGTCATGCCACTGTCAGTCAGAAGAACATGCTGAGAAGGATTATCACCACAGCAAGCAAGGTACTTGGAGTCAGACAGACAGGCCTGGATGAGATCTTTAAGGTTAGGGCCCTCAACAAGGCTCACAAAATCCATTAAGACCCAAGCCACACCCTCAACCTGGACTTCTAACTACTCTCATCTGGGTGCAGGTATAAGGCACCCACCTGCAGGAAAAACAGTACAAGACAATACTTTGTGCCAGGTGTGATATTCCTAAAATATAAAATACTTTTTTGGTTACTACATGATTCCATATGTGTTATTTCATAGTTTTGATGTCTTCACTATTATTCTACAATGTAGAAAACCCTTGAATGAGTAGGTGTGTCCAAACTTCTGACTGGTACTGTATGTCTAAGAGAGCTGAGAGCAAGTTCAAACAAAGGGCTCTATTCAATCCGTATTGTGGAAGTTCAGCATTACAGGGTGATTAAAATGTATAGGCAATGTTCCCACAATAGCAGATACGGTAAACGCTGCATATGTCGGCTCAATCTGAAATTACCTTTAAATTTCTAGCGCTTCAGCAATACAGATTGAATAGAGCCCAAAGTGTAGCAATAGTTATAGACACAGATGTGGTGGCATAGAGGGATGATAGGAATGCAGTTAAAATCCCAGGTAACAACATGGTGAAGAATGATTACTGTACATGTATGAACATGCACAATGTAATCATGTATGTCAAAGATGCTAATGTGATCACTGTTTGTAAGACGGGTTGTTTGTGTGTATGTCCCTAACCTTGCCAACAGACAAAGACCACTGAATGGATTGGTGGTTCACCAATCACAGCCATAATGGGCTCAGCAACAGTAACAAATGGTGATGTGTAATGAAATCAGAGTGGGCATACCCAGGTAGGCCAGTAGGAAGATTTATTTCTTAACTTCTTATGGCTGGGGGCAGTATTTAGTAGCTTGGATGAATAACGTGCCCAAAGTAAACTGCCTGCTACTCAGGCCCAGAAGCTAAGATATGCATATTATTAGTAGATTTGGATAGAAAACACTCTGAAGTTTCTAAAACTGTTTGAATGATGTCTGTGCCACTATTGTAAAGTGGCTGTTCCACTGGATGTCATAAGGTGAATGCACCAATTTGTAAGTCGCTCTGGATAAGAGCGTCTGCTAAATGACTTAAATGTAAATGTAAATGTCTGTGAGTATAACAGAACTCATATGGCAGGCAAAAACCTGAGAAAATATCCAGCCAGGAAGTGGGAAATCTGAGGTTTGTCTATCCAATATACAGTGTCTATGGGGTCATATTGCACTTCCTAAGGCTTCCACTAGATGTCACCAGTCTTTAGAACTTTGTTTGATGCTTCTACTGTGAAGGATGAGGGAATGAGAGCTGAGCCCCCCCCCCCCCCCCCCCGTGAGGTAGCTGCGTTCCTTTTCTAAAGACAAAGGAATTCTCCGGTTGAGACATTATTGAAGATTTATGTTAAAAACATCCTAAAGATTGATTCTATACATCGTTTGACATGTTTCTACGAACTTTAATGGAAGTTTTTGACTTTTCGTCTGGCCTGCGCATCATGAATTTGGATTTGTGACCTAAACGTGCGAACAAAAAGGAGGTATTTGGATATAAATTATGGACTTTATCGAACAAAACAAACATTTATTGGGGAACTGGGATTCCTGGGAGTGCATTCTGATGAAGATCATCAAAGGTAAGTGAATATTTAGAATGCTATTTCTGACTTCTGTTGACTCCACAGCATGGCTGTAACGGTCCTGACCTGTTTTATGTTGTTTTTGTATGTGTTTTTGGTCAGGGCGTGTGTTTTGGGTGGGCAGTCTATGTTTTGTATTTCTAGGTTGGTTTTTGTGTTCGGCCTGGTATGATTCTCAATTAGAGACAGGTGGTTATCGTTTGTCTCTAATTGAGAGTCATACTAAGGCAGCCAGGGTTTCACTGGGGTTTTGTGGGTGTTTGTTCCTGTGTCCTCACAGGACGGTTGAAGGTTAGTCACATTTGTTGTTTTGTAGTTTTGTAGTGTCGTGTTTTGCTGTTGTCATTAAAAGATGGCTTATTTCCCTCAATCCGCATCTTGGTCCTATCCATGCTCCTCCTCGTCTAAGGGGGAGAACAACAATGACTGCCTTTACAGAAACACCCACCATAACAGGACCAAGCGGATTGAGGAGAGAGAAAAGGAACTAAGGCACTGGACACAGGAGGAATGGTCTTGGGAGATCATGGACGGAAAGGGACCCTGGGGAAGGGTTGGAGAGAATCGCCGCTCTCGGGAGGAGAGGAAGGCAGCCACAGCCCAGGAGCGCTGGTATGAGGAGGCAGCACATAGGAGAGGCCGGAAGCCCGAGAGGCTCACCCAAAAATTTCTTGGGGGGGGGGCTAAAGGGGAGTGTGGCGAAGCCGGGTTGGATACCTGAGCCAACTCCCCGGGCTTGCCGTGGAGTAAGAGGGCGTCGTACTGGTCAGACACCGTGTTATGCGGTAAAGCGCACGGTGTCCCCAGTACGCGTGCTTAGCCCAGTGCGGGCTATTCCACCTTGCCGCACTGGGAGGGCTAGGTTGGGCATCGAGCCGAGTGCCATGAAGCCGGCCCAACGTATCTGGTCTCCAGTACGTCTCCTCGGGCCGGCGTACATGGCACCAGCCTTACAGGTGGTGTCCCCGGTTCGCCTGCATAGGCCAGTGCGGGCTATTCCACCTCGCCGCACTGGCAGGGCTACGGGGACCATTCAACCTGGTAGGGTTGGGGAGGCTCGGTGCTCAAGAGCACGTGTCCTCCTTCACGGTCCGGTATATCCGGCGCCACCTTCCCACCCCAGCTCAGTACCACCAGTGCCTACACCACACACCAGGCTTCCAGTGCATCTCCAGAGCCCTGTTCCTCTTCCACGCACTCTCCCTATGGTGCGTGTCTCCAGCCCGGTACCTCCAGTTCCGGTACCACGCACCAGGCCTAGAGTGCGCCACGAGAGTCCAGTGTGCCCAGTTCCTGTTCCCCGCACTCGCCCTGAGGTGCGTGCCCTCAGCCCGGTACCTCCAGTTCCGGTACCACGCACCAGGCCTATAGTGCGTCTCAGCCGGCCAGAGTCTGCCGTCTGCCTAGCGCCAGAGCCGTCCTGCCATGACCAGCCAGAGCCGTCCTGCCATGACCAGCCAGAGCCGTCCTGCCATGACCTGCCAGAGCCGTCCTGCCATGACCTGCCAGAGCCGTCCAGCCAGGACCTGCCAGAGCCGTCCAGCCAGGACCTGCCAGAGCCGTCCAGCCAGGACCTGCCAGAGCCGTCCAGCCAGGACCTGCCAGAGCCGTCCAGCCAGGACCTGCCAGAGCCGTCCAGCCAGGATCTGCCGGAGTCCCTCAGCCAGGACCTGCCGGAGTCCCTCAGCCAGGACCTGCCGGAGTCCCTCAGCCAGGACCTGCCGGAGTCCCTCAGCCAGGACCGGTCGGAGTCCCTCAGCCCGGACCTGCCGGAGTCCCTCAGCCAGGACCTGCCGGAGTCCCTCAGCCAGGACCTGCCGGAGTCCCTCAGCCAGGACCTGCCGGAGTCCCTCAGCCAGGACCTGCCGGAGTCCCTCAGCCAGGACCTGCCGGAGTCCCTCAGCCAGGACCTGCCGGAGTCCCTCAGCCAGGACCTGCCGGAGTCCCTCAGCCAGGACCTGCCGGAGTCCCTCAGCCAGGACCTGCCGCCCCTTATCCCGGTGCTGCCCCTTATCCCGGTGCTGCCCCTTATCCCGGTGCTGCCCCTTATCCCGGTGCTGCCCCTTATCCCGGTGCTGCCCCTTATCCCGGTGCTGCCCCTTATCCCGGTGCTGCCCCTTCATTTAGGTGGTGTTAGTGGGAGGGTGGTCATTGGGAGGGGGATAAAGAAGCGGGGATTGATTATGGTGGGGTGGGGACCTCGCCCTCAGCCTGAGCCACCACCGTGGTCAACTGCCCACCCAGACCCTCCCCTGGACTTTGTGCTGGTGCGCCCGGCGTTCGCACCTTGAGGGGGGGGTTCTGTAACGGTCCTGACCTGTTTTATGTTGTTTTTGTATGTGTTTTTGGTCAGGGCGTGTGTTTTGGGTGGGCAGTCTATGTTTTGTATTTCTAGGTTGGTTTTTGTGTTCGGCCTGGTATGATTCTCAATTAGAGACAGGTGGTTATCGTTTGTCTCTAATTGAGAGTCATACTAAGGCAGCCAGGGTTTCACTGGGGTTTTGTGGGTGTTTGTTCCTGTGTCCTCACAGGACGGTTGAAGGTTAGTCACATTTGTTGTTTTGTAGTTTTGTAGTGTCGTGTTTTGCTGTTGTCATTAAAAGATGGCTTATTTCCCTCAATCCGCATCTTGGTCCTATCCATGCTCCTCCTCGTCTAAGGGGGAGAACAACAATGACTGCCTTTACAATGGCGGGTACCTGTATGGCTTGTTTTTGTGTCTGAGCACCGTACTCAGATTATTGCATGGTGTGCTTTTTCCGTAAAGTTAAAAAAAAATCTGACACAGCGGTTGCATTAAGGATAAGTTTATCTAAAGTTCCATGTAAAACACTTGTATCTTTTATCCATGTTTATTATGAGTATTTCTGTAAATTGACGTGGATCTCTGCAAAATCACCGGATGTTTGGAGGCAAAACATTACTGAACATAACGCGCCAATGTAAACTAAGATTTTTGGATATAAATATGAACTTTATCGAACAAAACATACATGTATTGTGTAACATGAAGTCCTATGAGTGTCATCTGATGAAGATCATCAAAGGTTAGTGATTAATTGTATCTCTATTTCTGCTTTTTGTGACTACTCTCTTTGGCTGGAAAAATGGCTGTGTTTTTCTGTGACTATGTACTGACCTGACATAATCAGATGGTGTGCTTTCGTCGTAAAGCCTTTTGATATCAGACACTGTGGTGGGATTAACAACAACTTTATCTTTAAAATGGTGTAAAATACTTGTATGTTTGAGGAATTTTAATTATGAGATTTCTGTTGTTTGAATTTGGCGCCCTGCACTTTCACTGGCTGTTGTCAAGTCGATCCCGTTAACGGGATCTCAGCCGTAAGAATTAAAGAACGTTCTTTTGGGTCCATATGGCAACGTCCTGACAACTGGTACACTGAATGTCCTGGCAACATCCTAAAAATGTTCTGACGTGTTTACAATGACGTCCCGAGAACATTCCCCTGTGACCATCCCGAGCCGTCCCGATGACAGGCAAAAATTATGTCCTGGGAACGCCTCAAAAACCTTTTTAAGGGATGTCCCTGGAACAAGCCTGGGAACTAGCCAAAAATCTCAAGTGGACCATGAAATAACATCTTGAAAACCTGAGGACGTACACAGAACAAACGGAGAACTAGACAAAACCTCCAGGGGGCCAAGACACAACATCCCAAGAACGCCCTAAAAACATCCTTTTGATGTCCCCTGGACAAACCGTGAAGTAGACAAAACCTCCAAGAGACCATGACACAACGTCCCAAGAATGTCCTAAAAATGTCCCTGGGCCGAACCGGGAACTAGACAAAACCTCTAGGGGACAATGACACAGTGGCCTGACCACTTTAGACAACCATTTTGTGACATTCCCGGGGTTGTCCTAACGACTCGTTAAATGTTGTTTGCAGGCTAACTGTTATGAATTTGTATTGTGAATGTGTTGTCTACTGTATTGTTCTTGTCCTTTATCTTAACGCCATTTTACACGTGTACATGATACAATAAGGTCAGTAAAGTAGCCCTAATTGAAGTCAGTCTTGAAAAACATTATTTGTAACAGGTTAATTATTTGTATCGTTCCTTAATTACTCCTAAGTACATGCTATTGATTCACTTAAATCACAAAACACAGACGCTCAATGTTTGTCTAGCTATCAAAATGCATGATAGGGTACTCACCTGAGGGGTATTTTGACGGCCAAATATCTATCAATTGCAACTGCAAGGAGGCTAAAAATTGAGCTTTGAGTCAGTACCAAAACAAAACAGGCCAGGAAAAGACATCCATAGAAGTCCAAAAATATACCGATGCTTATGGTTATGGCAAAGGGGATGGCAAGGCAACCCACCAAAATATCTGCCACAGCCAAAGACACCAAAAAGTAGTTCGTAGTGGTTTTCAGAGTGGTGTTGATGGCGACAGCCCAGCAAACCAATACATTGCCAGAGATGGATAAAATAGCTATAAATATCTCAAATACAATGTAGTACTGAATCATCTCAGAAAATATTTCAGAACATTAGGTCTGTCAGAAATAAAAGTGTCATAAGGCAGACTGTTCTAGTGGGTCCAAAAGAGATAGTATTTTTGCTGTATTCCAAGAATATTCCAAAAGTATGGTTTGCGAAAACAGCCATCTGTGAAAAGAAAAAAGACCATATAGGATACTTTACTGTTCTCCAAAGAAAACCCTGTAACTACAATTGTTTGAAATGTGAATTATTTGCAGCTTCGTATCGGTTATCATGCGTCTAACAAAAACGATATGGTAACCTATTACAACTAGTCTAACCAAGCCACATGTTAGCCAATAGACATTAAAAACATGAAAACTAATATCTGCAAACAATTTCTGAATTTCTTTTTTGGGTTGCTTACCCCTCTTGAAACTTTGCATTATTTGCCAGTCCTTTGAAAATATACTACACTCCTCCAAGTATCTGTTGCGCGGCGGTATTGGAGAATCACTTTGGAGACTCACTAGTTCCGTTCAACACATGGCATTTGAAGTAACGAGAAAAAAAATATTACAGAGTAGGCTAGCCACGCCTCAAATTCAGCGATGTCTACAGACGACATGCAATTCTGCAAACCACAGTTCCCCTTTAATGAAGCTGAGACAAGAGTCATCATGTGTAAAAGCGTAATTAGGCACCCGTTACGCGCCCATTAAATTTGGTGTAAACAATGAACCAACTTGCTTTCAGGTTGATGTAGTAGTTTTTTACTGTGCAGGCAAAATCCCACCCAAGGCATCTACATATGTCTTTAATTTCAAGGCTATCCCTTCTCGAATGTCTAAATTATGTGGTGGATTGATTCATCCACTTAAATTTCCACCCACTTGTAACTGTCCTCCCTGAGTCAGAATGATCAAAGGATTATATATATATATTGTCAGTCTAGGATCCTCTACTTCTTTTTAAGTGAGGTTTGCATGCAGGATAGAGAATACACTCACCTGTTTGAATGGCATGTACCAGCCTGTCTGCACTATGGAGTAACTTTAGAAATGCATTAGGATAATAAGAAGGGCCCTGATGGCAAAACAAAAATACCTCTCCATTTCCCACTCTGTTTTCCCATACATAAATACTTTTACAACCCTGGCATAGAGGGTTTAATAGGCTTTTTGGAAACCCAATTAAAAGTGGTACCAGTCAGGGCGATAGATACTGACAACACTAACTACAACCCTGCTGCAACACAAATCAAATAATATTAGGTGCAATGTTGAAATCTGTAACATAACCTCTCATGTGGTGTTATTTACTGGTACTCTAATTTATGTAGGCTACTTTTATTCCGGATTATATCAAAAGCCTTCTTCCAATCATGAAACACATGTCCACTTCCCTCTATAGCCTGTAACAATAGGAGAGGGGAAATGAATATATGGGTACCTACAGTAACTCACTCAGATGACAACCAATCTCTTCTAGTGTAACAGTATAACTTTAGTACGTCCCCTCGCCCATACCCGGGCGCAAACCAGGGACCCTCTGCACACATCAACAACAGTCACCCACGAAGCGTCGTTACCCATCGCTCCACAAAAGCCGCGGCCCTTGCAGAGCAAGGGGCAACACTACATCTAGGTTTCAGAGCAAGTGACGTAACTGATTGAAACGCTACTAGCGCGTACCCGCTAACTAGCTAGCCATTTCACATCCTTTACACACACCCCCCTTTCAACCTCCTCCTTTTCCGCAGCAACCAGTGATCCGGGTCACGGCACCAATGTAACAGTATTACTTTAGTACGTCCCCTCGCCCCGACACGGGCGCGAACCAGGGACCTTCTGCACACATCAACAACGGTCGCCCACGAAGCATCGTTACCCATCGCTCCACAAAGGCCGCGGTCCTTGCAGAGCAAGGGGCAACACTACATCTAGGTTTCAGAGCAAGTGACGTAACTGATTGAAACGCTACTAGCGCGTACCCGCTAACTAGCTAGCCATTTCACATCCTTTACACTAGCACACATGCAGGCACACACGCACACACACACACTAGAAAGTGTGAGAATGACCAGTGCTGATTGACAAAATAATTTATTTAACAATATCCACCTCTGAGTAAATCTCTGAAATCTCAGTAAATAAAAAATGCTCACATGCATTTCCTGCATCATTCTCACATTTCCCAGCACATATGTAAATAAATAAACACTATACAGCACTTCCTTCTTTACAAACCATAACTGAAGCTGCAAATTCAAGGTGGTTTGATTGATTCCAGATAGTATAACGTGTCCTTCATGGTACATTTGGATAACATTTTCACAAATGTCATAGTTTGAATACATTTTGCAGTTCTTGTTCATTCGACCATCCCCAGTATGATAGCTCCAGCTGAAAGATGCTTGCTGGAGACAAAACCATATTGCTGTGCAAGAACTAGAAACAACACTTGCTAAAGGACACATCATACAATGGTTTGATTGAGTCAGTCAGTCAGTCAGTCCCACAGCGTACAAACAGCAAATACATTCTGTATTAATAATAACATAAAAGTGAATGTAAAATCTAATTATTCAGAGCTACATGTAGTGTTGTCAATTCATTTTAGTATGACATCATAGATGGCAACACGGGTCGGTCTCATAACAAAAACAAAGGCAATGGTTTCTTTTGGATAAACAGAAACCAGGCAATTTTATTTGATATAGGCTTCTCATGTAAAATCAAACTCTCCCTTTAAAGTATAATTTCAAAATAATCATTGGACTTCAACATAAACATTCCAATATAATTGCAGCATGTCTTCTTATATGCAGTCAGAGAATTCAGCATTCTGACACTCAGCGTCAATTGTACCATTATGTACAAAACAGTAACAGTAAGCAAGATCAAACTTCAAATGAACAGGAGGGTTCTTCGTGCGTTTAGTGTTGAGATAGATGCAAGTGTTGAGGGGGTTGAGACAGGGTTCTAGGGTTCCATGTTGAGAGAAGGAGACTTGGACCGGACAAAAAGTGCTGCTGTGCCTCCATTCTTCCTCTTCTTCTTCCTCCTCCTCCTAATCCTCCTTCTCCTCCTCCTCCTCTTCTCTGGTCAAGTCTCAAAGTACTTGTAGATCTGAGAAACGTACTGCATGACACTCTGCCAGTCCGGTCTGTCCGTGTGCATCAACTCATCAATGTCCTGCAAGGACAAACACACAGACAGAGAAAAAATAGAGTTCACTCAACAGTATGATGTAGGAGCATAATACAAAATGTCATACATTGATGCTATATATAAACATGGGCATATTCTACATATATTATATAATATACAAGATTGACACAAATCAGAGATAATAATAATGAGAGACAGACATCGAAGGCTTAGCCCTTAGAGAAACAAGCTGGCTTATACAGGGTCAGACTACCTGTTCTTTACTGTGACACTGCCTTCAGAGCAGCCCTAGCCAGGTTTGGGTCAGCTTTATATAGCAGCCTTAGTGTAACCGATGTGAAATGGCTATCTAGTTAGCAGTGGTGCGCGCTAATTGCCTTTCAATCGGTGATGTCACTTGCTCTGAGACCTTGAAGTAGTGGTTCTCCGGCAAGGGCTTTTGTGTAGCGATGGGTAACGATGCTTCGTGGGTGACTGTTGTTGATGTGTGCAGAGGGTCCCTGGTTCGCGCCCGTGTCGGGGCGAGGGAACGGACTAAAGTTAAACTGTTACATTGATGCTGTTGGCCCGGATCACTGGTTGCTGCGGAAAAGGAGGAGGTCGAAAGGGGGGTGAGTGTAACGGATGTGAAATGGCTAGCTAGTTAGCGGTGGTGCGCGCTAATAGCCTTTCAATTGGTGACGTCACTTGCTCTGAGACCTTGAAGTAGTGGTTCCCCTTGCTCTGCAAGGGCCGCGGCCTTTGTGGAGCGATGGGTAACGATGCTTCGTGGGTGTCAGTTGTTGATGTGTGCAGAGGTTCGCACCCGGGTCGGGACGAGGGGACGGACTAAAGTTAAACTGTTACATTAGCTTTAGTTGTGTTTACTAGTGCGTCACCACTACCATACGGTCAACTGTTAGACGTAATCAGTCTGTCGTCTGGGCTGAAAGCGTTCGTTTGGGTTTCATGACAATGGCATAGATCTGGGAAACCCATAAACAATGTACACTGAACAAAAATATAAACACAACATGCAAAGCGTTGCTCCCATGTTTCATGAGCTGAAATAAAAGATCCCAGAAATGTTCTATACGCACAAAAATCGAATTTCTCTCAAATTTTGTGCACAAATTTGTTTACATCCCTGTTAGTGAGCATTTCTCCTTTGCCAAGATAATCTATCCACCTGACAGGTGTGGCATATCAAGAAGCTGATTAAACAGTATGATCATTACACAGGTACACCTTGTGCTGGGGACAATAAAAGACCACAATACAATGTGCAGTTTTGTCACACAACACAATGCCACAGATGTCTAAAGTTTTGAGGGAGCGTGCAATTGGCATACTGACTGCAGGAATGTCCACCAGAGCTGTTGCCAGAGAATTGAATGTTAATTTCTCTCCCATAAGCAGCCTCCAACGTCGTTTTAGAGATTTTGGCAGAACTTCCAACCGGCCTCACAACTGCAGACCATGTGTGTGTGGGCGAGCGGTTTGCTGATGCCAACGTTGTGAACAGAGTGCCCCATAGTGGCGGTGGGGTATGGTATGGGCAGGCATAAGATACGGACAACGAACACAATTGCATTTTATCATTGGCAATTTGAATCCCCCATCCAAATGAAAATGAAAACATGCAGTCGCCTGTTATTATTGAACTTATTTTAAAAAATGTATTTAACTAGGCAAGTCAGTTAAGAACATCTATAAGTACCTAGGTGTCTGGCTAGACTGCAAACTCTCCTTCCAGACTCATATCAAACATCTCCAATCCAAAATCAAATCTAGAGTCGGCTTTCTATTCCGCAACAAAGCCTCCTTCACTCACGCCGCCAAACTTACCCTAGTAAAACTGACTATCCTACCGATCCTCGACTTCGGCGATGTCATCTACAAAATAGCTTCCAATACTCTACTCAGCAAACTGGATGCAGTCTATCACAGTGCCATCCGTTTTGTTACTAAAGCACCTTATACGACCCACCACTGCGACCTGTATGCCCTAGTCGGCTGGCCCTCGCTACATGTTCGTCGTCAGACCCACTGGCTCCAGGTCATCTACAAGGCTATGCTAGGTAAAGTGCCGCCTTATCTCAGTTCACTGGTCACGATGGCTACACCCACCCGTAGCACGCGCTCCAGCAGGTGTATCTCACTGATCATCCCTAAAGCCAAAACCTCATTTGGACGCCTTTCCTTCCAGTTCTCTGCTGCCTGCGACTGGAACGAATTGCAAAAATCTCTGAAGTTGGAGACTTTTATCTCCCTCAACAACTTTAAAAATCTGCTATCCGAGCAGCTAACCGATCGCTGCAGCTGTACATAGTCCATCTGTAAACTACCCACCCAATTTACCTACCTCACCCCCCATACTGCTTTTATTTATTTACTTTTCTGCTCTTTTGCACACCAGTATCTCTTCTTGCACATGATCATCTGATGATTTATCACTCCAGTGTTAATCTGCTAAATTGTAATTACTCGATTTATTGCCTACCTCATGCCTTTTGCACACATTGTATATAGATTCTCTTTTTTCTACCATGTTATTGACTTGTTTATTGTTTACTCCATGTGTAACTCTGTGTTGTTGTCTGTTCACACTGCTATGCTTTATCTTGGCCAGGTCGCAGTTGCAAATGAGAACTTGTTCTCAACTAGCCTACCTGGTTAAATAAAGGTGAAATAAAATAAAATAAAAAGAACAAATTCTTATTTACAATGACGGCCTAGGATCAGTGAGTTAACTGCCTTGTTCAGGGGCAGAGCAACAGATTTATACCTTGTCAGCTCAGGGATTCGATCTAGCAAGCTTTCGGTTACTGACCCAACGCGCTAACCGCTAGGCTACCTGCCACCCCAACTTCTAATGTGGTATGGATAAAGAAGGGAGTAATTAGTGACACACAAAGCAGCACTCGCCGATTTGTCATTTCATACCGCAGTTACACCTCAAAACGCCATTAACGCTCGATCTGATTGAATCGAGGCCTAAGACTTAGTTGGTTGGCAAACGTCTTGACACAGCCATTCAGTTGGTTTGGACTTCGGTAGTCTCGTGTTGCCATACCTCCAAAATCACAATGTTGCAATGAATTCCTTGGAGGTCTGGAGATATATTTTTTTGCAAAAACGGTTTGAATGGTCTGTTGACTCCCAGCGACAAGATTTTGATTAGATGTTATGTAACAGTATAGCTTCGGTCCCTCTCCTCGCCCCTTACTGGGCTCGAACCAGGGACCCTCTGCCCACATCAACAACTGCCTCCCACAAAGCATCATTACCCATCACTCCACAAAAGCCGCGGCCCTTGCAGAGCAAGGGGAACAACGATATTAGCACGCACCACGCTAACGAGCTTGCCATTTCACATCGGTTACAGTTGCATTTCAAGAACCCTCCCCCACACGCCCGTAGAAGGGGTGTTGTGTGTTATGTGCGTCACTGTTTTCCGTCTGGGTTGTTGTTGTCTATTCTAGTTTAAAGTGACAGTTTTCAAGTTATAAAGTGTACTGACAGTACACTTTATTCCGACAGTCTGTGATTTATATTTATTGAAATTACACTGGTAAAGTCAAATGTCACAACACGTTCTAAACTGCTCTGGTGACAAACACACTTTTTTCCCTTGTCCCCATTTGTCCACATGGCTGCTGGCTGCGCTTTGCTACCACCTAAAAGATTTCCCATTATTTCGTTTTTGTAAGGATCCAAAAATCGGAGACAGTGGGAGAACCTATTCAAGTAAGTAAATACATTTTTAAAATGTAAAAAAAACGATCTATTATTAGCTAGCTAGACCCAACTTGCATCCTGACTGTAACAAACCTGACTCTCCCAAACACCCAGCTACCATAGTGAGCCTTGGCTTGCTCTTTGCATGCACTGAGGACAAAACGCCACATATAATGTAGGCCATGGAAAACACCATTGTCAAGTTAAGTTAACATCCACTAGACCTAACATACACTGTCATAAAGAACACATAGTGTACCAATGCCTAAGCCTGATACATCCACACAGATATCCCCTCCACTAGGTTTACAGGGAAATCACAGTACAAATATTTATTTTAAAATAACTATTACTCATGTGTGTGTTGACTCAGAAGGATTTGCATTCATTACTATTAGAATCAAATCAAAGTTATCGCAGGTGCAGCGAAATGCAGTTAGACTTAGCAATACGATAACAATACACACATAATAAAAATATTACAAATAAATATCAGAACGAACAATATATATACAGTGCCTTGCAAAAGTATTTATCCCCTTTGGCGTTGTTTCCTATTTTGTTGCATCACAACCTATAATTTGAATGGATTTTTATTTGGATTTCATGTAATGGACTTAAACAAAATGTTCCAAATTGGTGAAGTGAAATGAAAAGTGAAGTGGAAAAATTACTTGTTTCAATAAATAAATAAAAAATTAAAAACGGAAAAGTGGTGCGTGCATATGTATTCATCCCCTTTGCTATGAAGCCCCTAAATAAGATCTGATGTAACCAATTACCTTCAGAAGTCACATAATGAGTTTAATAAAGTCCACCTGTGCAATCTAAGTGTCACATGATCTCAGTATATATACACCTGTTTTGAAAGGCCCCAGAGTCTGCAACACCACTAAGGAAGGGGCACCACCAAGCAAGCGCACCATGAAGACCAAGGAGCTTCTTTAAACAGGTCAGGGACAAAGTTGTAGAGAAGTACAGTTAAGGGTTGGGTTATAAAAAAATATAAAAAACTTTGAACATCCCACGGAGCATCATTAAAACCATTATTAAAAAATGGATTGAATATGGTACCACAACAAACCTGCCAAGTGAGGGCTGTCCACCAAAACTCACGGACCAGGCAAGTGTAACAGTATAACTTTACGTCGTCCCCTCGCCCCGACACGGGCGCGAACCAGGGACCCTCTGCACACATCAACAACAGTCAACCACGAAGCGTCGTTACCCATCGCTCCACAAAAGCCGCGGCCCTTGCAGAGCAAGGGGCAACCCTACTTAAAGTCTCAGAGCAAGTGACGTAACTGATTGAAATGCTACTAGCGCGTACCCGCTAACTAGCTAGCCATTTCACATCCGTTACACTCACCCCCCTTTCAACCTCCTCCTTTTCCGCAGCAACCAGTGATCCGGGTCAACAGCATCAATGTAACAGTATAACTGTAAACCGTCCCCTCGCCCCGACACGGGCGCGAACCAGGGACCCTCTGCACACATCAACAACGGTCGCCCACGAAGCACAGTCGTTACCCATCGCTCCACAAAAGCCGCGGCCCTTGCAAAGCAAGGGGCAACCCTACTTAAAGTCTCAGAGCAAGTGACGTAACTGATTGAAATGCTACTAGCGCGTACCCGCTAACTAGCTAGCCATTTCACATCCGTTACACAAGGAGGGCATTAATCAGAGAGGCAACAAAGAGACCAAAGATAACCCTGAAGGAGCTGCAAAGCTCCACAGTGGAGATTGGAGTATCTGTCCATAGGACCACTTTAAGCAGTACACTCCACAGAGCTGGGCTTTACGGAGGAGTGGCCAGAAAAAATCCATTGCTTAAAGGAAAAAATAAGCAAACACGTTTGGTGTTCGCCAAAAGCAATGTGGGAGACTCCCCAAACATATGGAAGAAGGTACTCTGGTCAGATGAGACAAAAATGTAGCTTTTTGGCCATCAAGGAAAACGCTATGTCTGGTGCAAACCCAACACGTCTCATCACCCCGAGAACACCATCCCGACAGTGAAGCATGGTGGTGGCAGCATCATACTGTAGGGATGTTTTTCGCCGGCAGGGACTGGGAAACTGGTCAGAATTGAAGGAATGATGGATGGCGCTAAATACAGGGAAATTCTTGAGGGAAAGCTGTTTCAGTCTTCCATAGATTTGAGACTGGGACGGGAGGTTCACCTTCCAGCAGGACAATGACCCTAAGCATACTGCTAAAGCAACACTCGAGTGGTTTAAGGGGAAACATTTAAATGTCTTGGAATGGTCTAGTCAAAGCCCAGACCTCAATCCAATTGAGAATCTGTGGTATGATTTAAAGATTGCTGTACACCAGTGGAACCCATCCAACTTGAAGGAGCTGGAGCAGTTTTGCCTTGATGGGCAAAAATCCCTGTGGCTAGATCTGCCAAGCTTATAGTGACATACCCCAAGAGACTTGCAGCTGCAATTGCTGCAAAATGTGGCTCTACAATGCATTGACTTGGGGGTTGAATAGTTATGCACGCTTTAGTTTTCAGGTTTTTTTGTCTTATTTCTTGCTTGTTTAACAACAACAAAAATATTTTGCATCTTCAAAGTGGTAGACATGTTGTGTAAATCAAATGATACAACCCCCCCGAAAAATCTATTTTAATTCCAGGTTGTAAGGCAACAAAATAGGAAAAATGCCAAGGTGGATAAATACTTTCGCAAGCCATTGTGTGTGTATATATATATATACACAGCACCAGTCAACATTTTGGACACACGTACTCATTCAAGGGTTTTTCTTTATTTTTACTATTTTCTACATTGTAGAATAATACTGAAGACATCAAAACTATGAAATAACACATATGGAATCATGTAGTAGTATATTTTATATTTGAGATTCTTCAAAGTAGCCACCCTTTGTCTTGATGACAGCTTTGCACACTCTTGGCATTCTCTCAACCAGCTTCACCTGGAATGCTGGAACCACACATGCGGAGATCATCCGTTCACCTATTCTCTGTCTCACAAAGACACGGCAGTTGGAACCAAAAATCTCAAATTTAGACTCATCAGATCAAAGGACAGATTTCCACCGGTCTACCAAATAGAACTATCTTCTGTATACCACCCCTACCTTGTCACAACACAACTGATTGGCTCAATAGCATTAAGAAGGAAATAAATTCCACAAATTAACTTTTAACAAGGCACACCTGTTAATTGAAATGTTTTTCAGGTGTCTACCTCATGAAGCTGGTTGAGAGAATGTGTGAAAAAGCTGTCATCAAGGCAAAGGGTGGCTACTTTGAAGAATCGCAAATATAAATATATATTTTGATTTGTTTAACACTTTTTTGGTTACTACATGATTCCTTTGTGTTATTTCATAGTTTTGATGTCTTCACTATTATTTTACAATGTATAAAATATTAAAAATAAATAAAAACCCTTGAATGAGTACTGCTACTGTATATAAATGGTTTATAGACAGTATGGGCAGTATATGAATACAATGGTGTGTGTGTGTGTGTATGTCGGTGTGTAGCGTCAATATGTGTGTGTGTGTGTGTGTGTGTGTGTGTGTGTGTGTGTGTGTGTGTGTGTGTGTGTGTGTGTGTGTGTGTGTGTGTGTGTGTGTGTGTGTGTGTGTGTGTGTGTGTGAGAGAATGTCAGTGTAAGTATGTGTGAGTGTGTGTATAGAGACCTGTGAGTGGGCAATGTAAGTGCAGATAGAGTCAGTGCAGGTAGTCTGTGGGTGAGGGTGGGCAGCCATTGGTTAGCTGGTCAACAGTCTTATTGCTTGGTGATAGAAGCTGTCTCGGAGCCTGTTGGTCCAAGACCTGATGCTCTGGTAACGCTTGCCAGCAGGTAGCGGAGAGAACAGTCCATGGCTGGGGTGGCTGAAGTCTTTGGCAATTATCCGGGTCTTCCTCAGACACCGCCTGGTATTAATGTCCTGGATGGCTGGGAGCTCAGCCCCAGTGATTTATTGTAGAGCTTTACGGTTGCAGTTGCCATACCAGGTGGTGATGCAGCCAGTCCACAGTGTCTCGATGGTGCAGCTGCAGAACTTCTTGAGGAGCTGAGGTCCCATGCCATATCTCTTCAGCCTCCTGAGGGAGAAGAGGCGCTGTTGCGGCCTCCTCACGACTGTGCCGGTGTGTTTTTACCATGTAAAGTCCTAAGTGATGTCGACACCTGAGGAACTTGAAGCTCTTGAACCTCTCCACTGCAGCCATGCCAATGTGAATGGGGTCGTTCCCCCCCAGTTTCCTGAAGTGCACGTTTAGCTCTTTGGTCTTGCTGACATTGAGGGAGAGGTTGTTGTCCTGGCACCATGCTGACAGATCTCTGACCTCCTCCCTGTAGGCTGTCTCATCGCTGTCGGTGATCAGGCCTACAGGTGTTGGATCTTAATTTGATCACCCTGTTGTTGCAGGAAATGCAAACTTCTAGTGTATTCAAGGTTTAAAAATGCTTCTAAAGTTTGTAATTTCCACTTTAATATTTCAGACTTGATTTGCCCTAACAAAAAATGTATCAACCCCTACAAAAATGATAATTAATTATAATCCACACAATAATTCACATTTCCTCTTGCTGCAGGATTATTTTCCTGCTGTGCGAAACTGGTCAAAGTAAGATGCTTTATCGGGACCACCATTGTGTTGTCAGCAAAGTTAATGATGGTGTTGGAGTCGTGCTTGGCCACGCAGTTGTCAGGGGACCCCATGTTGACGGTCAGTGTGGCGGAGGTGTTGTTGCCTACCCTTACCACCTGGGGTCGGCCCGTCAGGAAGTGCAGGATCAAGTTGCATAGGTTGGAGTTAAATCCCAGGGTCCCGAGCTTTGAGGGGACTATGGTATTGAACGCTGATCACTCTATCACTCGATAAAATGCAATGATCTAATCAAATGTTGCTTCTGTAGATGAATCAAAGCAGCATAGTCATTGTGTAGTTAATCAAATCAGGTAATTTGTTTAGTAATAAACCAGATCAAAGCGTCTATGCTACTTTGGTGTATTGTCTGGTCTCTGGTTGTTCAGTTCAACTCACCAGGGAGGGTTTGATGCCGATGCTTTCTGCAGCCTGAAACGCCAGGGACAGATTCCGCCCCTGTAGGAAAAACAAACAGGGTTGATCATTAGAGGGCCTCACTCCTCCTATTCTTCCTCTTCGTCATTCATAACGCACTACAGAGGCTCCCTCCTCCTCCTCCTCCTTACTCATAACACACTGCAGGGCCCTCCTCCTCTCCTCCCACCTTCTCCCCCCCTCCTTTTCTTCCTCACTCATTATCACACAGAGCGCTGCAAACAGCAACAAACAGAACACATCTCCAAAGAAAACAACTTCTAAACACACAGTTTCCTTCTGGAAACTACACCAAACTGTTTGCATGAGGTGGAGGGAGAGGAACGGGGAGAGGGGGAGGAGAGCAAAGAGTCACTGACCTCTCTGAGACGTAGAATTACTTTGACCATCAAAGTGTTTGTCTTTGGCTGGGACTAGGAAACATTCAAGACCTATTTCAATATTATTTTTGAACAGATAGCCTAGGTTGTTTGCTTTGGACAGGCCCATAATGACTGCTGCATGAAGAGGCTGAACACCATGGTGTTGGAGTCCAACAGTAAATATTTTGGTATAAATAACATTCTTTTCAGCCATGACAGAGAGCTTGGATGAATGGAAGATGACATTCTAGGAAAGGAGAACTTCTGCTGTCAAAGGGGGCCTAGGAACTAGGAAGTGGCTCAGCAGAATGCATTAAAGCCAACACACAGCCCTCACTGAAAAATTCACTGAGGTCATTCCATGTAATTTTAATTATTTAACTAGGCAAATCAGTTAAGAACAAATTCTTATTTACAATAACAGCCTACCAGGAAACAGTGGGTTAACTGCCTTGTTCAGGGGCAGAACAACATATTTTTACCTTGTCAGCTCAGGGATTCGATCCAGCAACCAAAGCTCTAACCACTCGGCTATCTGCTGCCCCTATTTCAATTTCAGCAAGCCATGAGACCCACAATCTCAGATTGTTCTGAAATGTTCTTTTGCAGTTAGAAACAGATAAGATAAGCATTCCTGCAACATTATTTTGTTGAAATATAATTAGATCTCTGAGAAATTAAGCTAATTGAGTGCACCCAAATTGGCCATTTTATTTTATAGGATTCATATAATATTCAATAAATATAGTACCCAACTTCCGGCTTGGACCAAACTTTTTTCTACCAATGTGTAAGACATGAGGAAACAAAAATGTCAAAAGCCACCCACGGACACCCCATGCTAATCCTACCCAACAACCGGTATACAGAATCAGTTCTCCATGTCTGACAAGTAATATGGAGCTGCGGCTTGGAGTATTATTTTTTTCTTACTATGTCATGTATTCCCACCAAATTTGGTGATGGCTGTTCCCACTGCTCAGAGAAATATTTGTCATTGAAGTTATTAGGTTTATGTCAATCAAACAATCACATTTATTTATAAAGCCCTTTTTACATCAGCAGTTGTCACAACGTGCTATACAGAAATCAAACCTAAACCCCAGAGAGCAAGCAATGCAGATGTAGAAGCAAGGTGGCTAGGAAAAACTCTAGTCCCATTATACATCCTGAAATTACCAGGTTCTGACCACTAGATGGTTCTGTAACTGTTATTAGGTGGAAACAAGTGTGATCCCCCCTCCTCAATATTAAAGGGATAGATCACACGAATTACAAAATGACAAATTGGTTTCCTTACACTGTAAGCAGTCTATGTACATCAATCTGATTGACGATGGCGTACGATTAAGATGGGACCGAAGAGGATGGCTGACGTTTTACATGCTCCTTATCCAACTGTGCAATTATGTGAGTTTTTTTGCATTGTTTGTAACTTATTCTTTTACTTATTTTGTACATAATGTTGCTGCTACCGTCTCTTATGACCGAAAATAACTTCTGGACATCAGAACAGCCATTGCTCACCTCGAACTGGAAGAAGCTTTTGCCTATAATGAGTCGGACGAGGATATACTGCTTTCCAGGGAACAGGCCCAAATCCACGTCATTTGCGTGAAGAAAGTACGGAGGAAAAGGGGGAGTAGGTCGGGCTGCCGGCTGAGAATCAGTAGGCGAGCGAGTAAACTCCCACTGCCATTCGTTCTACTGGCTAACATTCAGTCATTGGAAAATAAAATTGATGACCTACGATTATGATTATCCTAACAACGGGACATTAAAAACTGTACTCTCTTATGTTTCACAGAGTCGTGGCTGAACGACGACGCGGATAATATAGAGCTGACGGGATTTTCCATGCATCGGCAGAACAGAGAAGCTTTGTCTGGTAATACGAGGGGTGGGGTTGTGTATCTATTTGTCAATAACAGCTGGTGCACAATGTCTAATATTAAAGAAGTCTCGAGGTATTGCTCGCCTGAGGTAGAGAACCTTATGATAAGCTGTAGACCAGATAATCTACAAAGAGAGTTCTCATCTATATTATTCGTAGGTGTCTATTTACCACAACAGATGCTGGCACTAAGACCGCACTCAACCAACTCTATAAGGCCATAAGCAAACAAGAAAATGCTCATCCAAAAGTGGCACTCCTAGTGTCCAGGGACTTTAATGCAGGCAAACTTTAATCAGTTTTACCAAATTTTTACCAACATGTCACATGTGCAACCAGAGAAAAAAACTCTAGACCACCTTTACTCCACACACAGAGATGCATACCAAGCTCCCCCCAGCCTCCAGTTGGCAAATCTGACCATAATTCTATCCTCCTTATTCCTGTTTTCAAGCAAAAACTAAAGCAGGAAGTACCAGTGACTCGCTCAATACAGAAGTGGTAAGATAATGCGGATGCTACGCTACAGGACTGTTTTGCTAGCACAGACTGGAATATGTTCTGGGATTCATCCAATGGCATTGAGGAGTATACCATCTCAGTCATCGGCTACATCAATAAGTGCGTCCCCACAGTGACCATACGTACATATCCCAACCAGAAGCCACGGATTACAGGCAACATCAAGGATTGAGCTAAAGGCTAGAGCTGCCGACTTTCAAGGAGCGGGACACTAATCCGGACGCCTATAAGAAATCCCGCTATGCCCTCAGACGAACCATCAAACAAGCAAAGCATCAATACAGGATTAAAATTGAATCCTACTACACCGGCTCTGACTCTCATCGGTTGTGGAAGGGCTTGATAACTATTACGGACTACAAAGGGAAACCCAGACACAAGCTGCCCAGTGACGCGAGCTTACCAGATGACATAAATGCCTTTTATGCTCGCTTCGAGGCAAGCAACACTGAAGCATGCACGAGAGCATCAGCTGTGAGCAAGATCTTTAAACAGATCAACATTCACAAAGCCACAGGGGCAGACAGATTACCAGGACGTGTACTCAAAGCATGCGTGGACCAACTGGTAAGTATCTTCACTGACATTTTCAACCTCTCCCTGACTGAGTCTGTAATATGTTTCAAGCAGACCACCATAGTCCCTGTGCCCATTGAAGCGAAAGTAACCTGCTAAAATGATTACCGCCCCGTAGCACTCACGTCGGTAGCCATGAAGTGCAATGAAAGGCTGGTCATGGCTCACATCAACAGCATCCTCCTGGATACCCTAGATCCACTCCAATTCGCATACCGCCCCAACAGATCCACAGATTACGCAATCTCAATCACACTCCACACTGCCCTTTCCTACCAGGACAAAAGGAACACCTATGTGAGAATGCTGTTCATTGACTACAGCTCAGCGTTCAACACCATTGTGCCCTCGAAGCTCATCACTAAGCTAAGTACCCTGGGACTAAACACCTCCCTCTACAACTGGATCCTGGACTTCCTGACAGGCCGCCCCCAGGTGGTAAGGGTAGGCAACAACACGTCTGCCACGCTGATCCTCAATACTGGGGCCCCTCAGGGGTGTGTACTTAGTCCCCTCCTGTACTCCCTGTTCACCGACGACTGCGTAGCCAAACACGATTCCAACACCATCATTAAGTTTGCAGATGACACAACAATGGTAGGCCTGATCACCGATAACGATGAGTCAGCCTATAGGGAGGAGGTCAGAGACCTGGCAATGTGGTGCCAGGACAACATCCTCTCCCTCAATGTGAGCAAGACAAAGGAGCTGATTGTGGACTACAGGAAAAGGCGGGCCGAACAGGCCCCCATTAACATTGACGGGGCTGTAGTGGAGCGGATCGAGAGTTTCAAGTTCGTTGGTTTCCACATCACCAATGAATTATCATGGCCCAAACACACCAAAACAGTTGTAAAGAGGGCACGACAAAACCTTATCCCCCTTAGGAAATTGAAAAGATTTGTCACGGGTCCCCAGATCCTCAAAAAGTTCTAAAGCTGCACCATCAAGAGCATCCTGACCGGTTGCATCACAGGAGCGCCAAGTCTAGGACCAAAAGGCTCCTTAATAGCTTCTACCCCCAATCCATAAGACTGCTGAACAATTAATCAAATGGCCACCGGACTATTTACATTTGTTTTGTACACTGCTGCTACTCGCTGTTTATTACCTATATCTATTATCTATGCATAGTCACTTCACCCTACATGTACAAATTACCTCAACTAACCTGTACCTCCGCACACTGACTCGGTACGGTATTATTTTTTACTTGAGTTTATTTGGTAAATATTTTCTTAACTCTTCTTGAACTGCACCGATGGTTAAGGGCTTGTAAGTAAGCATTTCACTGTAAGGTCTACACTTGTTGTATTCGGCGCATGTGACAAATAAAGTTTGATTTGAATTCATGCTTTGGGTTTGTTTACCTGGCCACTGTTTCAAATGCTATTTTTTTTTCCATTTATGGTACAAATGGTACCTATATTAGCATGTTTGCACTTCATGACCAAATCATAATTAACTTCATTGAGTAACACAATACATTTTTAGATACTTTAGGATGATTTGGCCATGAAGCTTGAAAATGATCAAATAGGTACCATTGGCTTGCATTAGATTTGTGCCACAATACTAAAAAGTTTGTATTTAAAACAGTGGCCAGTTAAAAAAAAACAAAGCATGGACTGTTGTCATAACTTGCCCATAAACGGCTAACAGCGTAAGGAAACAAACCTAATAGAATCGAAAGCACCATCTAGTGGTCAAAATCTGGTTATATCAGGTTGTATGACGGGACATAAACCTCATAACTTCAATGCCTAATTTCTCTGAACAGGGAAAAATAACTATCCACAAAATCGCTGGGAATACATTACATAGTATGAAGAAACAATACTCCATACTACTTGTCAGACAGAGAACTGATACTCGATACTGGTTGTTGAGGTGGAATTGGCGTGGGTGGCTTGACAATTTTTGTTTGTTTGCTCATGTCTTACTCATTGGTAGAAAAAAGTTTGTTCCAAATTGGATGTCCAGTACTATATTTATTGAATATTATATGAATCCTATGAATTAAAATGGCCAATTTGGGTGGAATCAATTAGCTTAATTTCTCAGATATCAAATTATATTTCAACAAAATAATGTTGCAGGAATGCTAATCGTATCTGTTTGTAACTACAGAAACGATTTCACAACAATCTGAGATTGTTTCTTTTACTTTTTGAGATGGAACGGCCCACTGGGGGTGGGCTAGCCTTATCGCTATCATCGGGGTGGCACGTGAGGGTGTTACCATAGTAATCAACCTGTCTTATTTGTCACATACAACATGCAGCATCGAGGTGTGTGTGCTTGTGTGTGCGTGTGCCTAGGTTTAGTCCTTTTTAGTTTATGGTGAGCTTATTGAATTAACACAGGGCTGCTAAACCCAACCCATGGCATGGGTTGTCTGTTTGCTGTGTTTTTGTGGCCTTCTTTCTCCTTTCCATATGCCACCTACATATACAGTACAAGTCAAAAGTTTGGACACACCTACTTACTCAAGGAGTTTTTCTTTATTTGTACTATTTTCTACATTGTAGAATGATAGTGAAGACATCAAAAATATGAAATAACACATATGGAATCATGTAGTAACCTAAAAAGTGTTAATCAAATCAAAATACTTTAGATTATTCAAAGTAGCCACCATTTGCCTTGATGACAGCTTAGGACACTCTTGGCATTCTCTCAACCAGCTTCACCTGGAATGCTTTTCCAACAGTCTTGAAAGAGTTCCCACATATGCTGAGCACTTGTTGGCTGCTTTTCCTTAACTCTGCGGTCCAACTCATCCCATCCCATCCCAACTCCTCAACAATCTCAATTGGGTTGAGGTCGGGTGATTGTGGAGGTCAGGTCATCAGATGCAGCACTCCATCACTCTCCTTCTTGGTCAAATAGCCCTTACACAGCCTGGAGGTGTGTAAGGTTTTGTCCTGTTGAAAAACAAATGATAGTCCCACTAAGCGCAAAACAGATGGGATGGCATATCGCTGCAGAATGCTGTGGTGGAAATCTGTCCTTTGGTCTGACGAGTCCAAAATTTGGTGTCTTTGTGAGACGCAGAGTAGGTGAACGGTTGATCCCCTACTCTGATAGCCCTATTTAGTAAAATAAGATCATCCTATTTGTTAAAAGACCAAGTCCATATTATGGCAAGAACAGCCAAATAAGCATTCAATTAGAATTCAAGTGTGCCTTGAATTCTAAATAAATCACTGACAAGTGTCACCAACAAAACAACCCCACACCATCACACCTCCTCCTCCATGCTTCCTTGTGGGTGTAATATTTGTGTTGTGGAGAAATGACCAGGCAGGAGACGGGCGTACAGTTAGTTTCGTTTAGTCAAAAAGCTCCTCGTGCTCTACAGCCCCCGGCCCGATAGTGTGCATGTGCATTTCCTATTAGGTGTAGTAACATAACACTGCCATAATACATTACTGCTTAGTAACAGCATAGTATCTAATATAAACAGATGTAGATCACAGATACTACAGTGGGAACTACACATGCGGAGATCATCCGTTCACCTACTCTGTGTCTCACAAAGACACCAAATTTGGACTCATCAGACCAAAGGACAGATTTCCACCACAGCATTCTGCAGAGATATGCCATCCCATCTGTTTTTCACTTAGTGGGACTATCATTTGCTTTTCAACAGGACAATGACCAAACACACCTCCAGGCTGCATAAGGGCTATTTGACCAAGAAGGAGAGTGATGGATGTGTGCCTTGAATTCTAAATAAATCATTGACAGTGTCACCAACAAAGCAACTCCACACCATCACACCTCCTCCTCCATGCTTCCTGGTGGGAACTACACATGCGGAGATCATCAGTTCACCTACTCTGCGTCTCACAACTCATCAGACCAAAGGACAGATTTCCACCGGTCTAATGTCCATTGCTCGTGTTTCTTGGCTCAAGCAAGTCTCTTCTTCTTATTGGTGTCCTTCAGTGTTTTTATTTAATTTATTGAACCTTTATTTAACTAGGCAAGTCTTATTTACAATGGTTTCTTTGAGATGTGTCTGTTACTTGAGCTCTGTGAAGCATTTATTTGGGCTGCAATGTCTGAGGCTGGTAACTCTAATATCCTCTGCAGGAGAGGTAAATCTGGGTCTTCCTTTCCTGTGGCGGTCCTCATGAGAGCCAGTTTCATCATAGCGCTTAATGGTTTTTGCAACTGCACTTGAGGAAACTTTTTCCGGATTGACTGACCTTCATGTTTTATTGTAATGATGGACTGTCGTTCTCTTTGCTTATTTGAGCTGTTCTTGCCATAATATGGACTTGGTCTTTTACCAAATAGGGCTATCTTCTGTATACCACCCCTACCTTGTCACAACACAACTGATTGGCTCAAAAAAAGAAAGAAATTCCACAAATTAACAAGGCACACCTGTTAATTGAAATGCAATCCGGTGACTACCTCAATAAGCTGGTTGGGAGAATGCCAATAGTGTGCAAAGCTGTCATCAAGGCAAAGGGAGCCTATTTTGGTTACTACATGAATCCATTTGTGTTATTTCATAGTTTTGATGTCTTCACTATTATTCGACAACGTAGAGAATATAAAAAATTAAGAAAAACCCTTCAAAGAGTAGGTGTGTCCAAACTTTTGACTGGTACTGTACATACAGTATCACTGTCTCTGTCAAAACTAATACATAGCTGTTTCTCTTTAACACCAGGTGATAGAGGGTATCCTTATAGTTACATGCTCTGTGTTTCTCATACAAAAGCCTTTAGGACTAGATTCATTCTGGACTGTGGAAGATCCGCGTTATAGTGCGATCAAAACTCAAAGGTCATTTCTGAATTAGCCGACATACGCAACGTTTACTGTGAACGCTGCCTTCGCGAGTGCGGAAACATTACCTTTAAATTGTAATTGCGCTTTAGCGCGGGTCTTCCACGGTCCGGATTGAATCTAGGCCTTAGTCTAAGGGATTCAATTGTGGTGCTATCATTGGTGCTTTGGAGGATCTCCCAAATGTAAAGGTACATGCTCCACCATGTTTTGTTGGTTTTACATGCTGTAAATGCTTGCGCACCACAGTGAAATGCTACTTTACACACAAAACATGTTGTGTGTCCCCTCATACCTTCAGTAAATCTGGGCCTATGTTTCCCATACAATAGCCTTTAGTGTAAGGTATTAAAGTGTAGCGCTATGAATGGTGCTTTGGAGGTACTCGAAGAAGAATGTACTTGAAGAAAACATTTATTGAGAACGTAGAAGGTCATCATGTTACTGGTATCCATGCGTGTATCTGAAATGTCACGTCAGTGTGGGTGACCATTTCATGAGCTCTTAATCAGTTGTTGGTGTTAACACAACCACAGGCTCTTGGAAGGGTTGCCAGAAGAAAGCCCTTTCTGACCCCAAGACACAGATGCAAGCACTTGGAGTTTGCCAAACGTCATTTAAATTACAACGGTTTGATTTGTTTGATCTTAGCTAGCTACATAGCCGTCTTTGTATCAAACATAATTGTGTGGTTATTGAGGTTCGCTAGCCAGCTATTTTCGTCCTAACGTAACGTAACGTAGTCAACACTGCTAGCTAGCCAGCTAGCCACCGAATAGCAGCACTGTAGAAACGATTGCATTACAACGGAACGACTTGATTAGTGTAGTGTGTAGTGTTAGCTAGCTACACAGTTGTCTTTGCTATCTTTGATTTGTTTGATCTTAGCTAGCTACTTAGCTAGCTGCATAGCCGTCTTTGTATCAAAGATAATTGTGTAGTTATTGAGGTTCGCTAGCCAGCTATTTTCGTCCTAACGTAACGTAACGTAGTCAACCCTGCTAGCTAGCCAGCTAGCCACCGAATAGCAGCACTGTAGAAACGATTACATTACAACGGAACGACTTGATTAGTGTAGTGTTAGCTAGCTACATAGTTGTCTTTGCTATCTTTGTATCTAAGATAATTGTGTAGTTTTGAGTAATTATCGGTTAGCTAGCCAGCTATTTTCGTCCGCCGCGCTGCCGTTCTCCTACCTAGTCAACACTGCTAGCTAACACTGCTAGCTAGCCAACTTCTACCGAATAGCAGCACTGTAGAAACTTACATTACAACGGAACGACTTGATTAGCGTAGTGTTAGCTAGTTGTCTTTGCTGTCCTTGTATCCATGATAATTGTGTAGTTTAGAGAAATTTAGAGAAATTGTCGAGGTCACCTAGCCAGCTTCACTTTCAACAACGCAGCCACTGCTAGCCAGGCTACTTCACCAGCCAGCAGTACTATTTCATTTTAGTCAATCAGATCTTTTATTTTATTTTATTTTTGCAACGTAAGCTTAACTTTCTGAACTTTCGAGACGTGTAGCCCACTTGTCATTCTAATCTCCTTTGCTTTAGCGTAGCCTCTTCTGTAGCCTGTCAACTATGTGTCTGTCTATCCCTGTTCTCTCCTCTCTGCACAGACCTTACAAACGCTTCACACCGCGTGGCCGCGCCCACCCTAACCTGTTGGTCCCAGCCCGCACGACCCACGTGGAGTTCCAGGTCTCCGGTAGCCTCTGGAACTGCCGATCCGCGGCCAACAAGGCAGAGCTCATCTCAGCCTATGCGTCCCTCCAGTCCCTCGACTTCTTGGCACTGACGGAAACATGGCTCACCACAGATAACACTGCTACTCCTACTGCTCTCTCTTCGTCTGCCCACGTGTTCTCGCACACCCCGAGAGCTTCTGGTCAGCGGGGTGGTGGCACCGGGATCCTCATCTCTCCCAAGTGGTCATTCTCTCTTTCTCCCCTTACCCATCTGTCTACCGCCTCCTTTGAATTCCATGCTGTCACAGTTACCAGCCCTTTCAAGCTTAACATCCTTATCATTTATCGCCCTCCAGGTTCCCTTGGAGAGTTCATCAATGAGCTTGATGCCTTGATAAGCTCCTTTCCTGAGGACGGCTCACCTCTCACAGTTCTGGGTGACTTCAACCTCCCCATGTCTACCTTCGACTCATTCCTCTCTGCCTCCTTCTTTCCACTCCTCTCCTCTTTTGACCTCACCCTCTCACCTTCCCCCCCTACTCACAAGGCAGGCAATACGCTTGACCTCATCTTTACTAGATGCTGTTCTTCCACTAACCTCATTGCAACTCCCCTCCAAGTCTCCGACCACTACCTTGTATCCTTTTCCCTCTCGCTCTCATCCAACACTTCCCACACTGCCCCTACTCGGATGGTATCGCGCCGTCCCAACCTTCGCTCTCTCTCCCCCGCTACTCTCTCCTCTTCCATCCTATCATCTCTCCCCTCTGCTCAAACCTTCTCCAACCTATCTCCTGATTCTGCCTCCTCAACCCTCCTCTCCTCCCTTTCTGCATCCTTTGACTCTCTATGTCCCCTATGCTCCAGGCCGGCTCGGTCCTCCCCTCCCGCTCCGTGGCTCGACGACTCATTGCGAGCTCACAGAACAGGGCTCCGGGCAGCCGAGCGGAAATGGAGGAAAACTCGCCTCCCTGCGGACCTGGCATCCTTTCACTCCCTCTTCTCTACATTTTCATCTTCTGTCTCTGCTGCTAAAGCCACTTTCTACCACTCTAAATTCCAAGCATCTGCCTCTAACCCTAGGAAGCTCTTTGCCACCTTCTCCTCCCTCCTGAATCCTCCTCCCCCTCCCCCCCCCTCCTCCCTCTCTGCAGACGACTTCGTCAACCATTTCGAAAAGAAGGTCGACGACATCCGATCCTCGTTTGCTAAGTCAAACGACACCGCTGGTTCTGCTCACACTGCCCTACCCTGTGCTCTGACCTCTTTCTCCCCTCTCTCTCCAGATGAAATCTCGCGTCTTGTGACGGCCGGCCGCCCAACAACCTGCCCGCTTGACCCTATCCCCTCCCCTCTTCTCCAGACCATTTCCGGAGACCTTCTCCCTTACCTCACCTCCCTCATCAACTCATCCTTGACCGCTGGCTACGTCCCTTCCGTCTTCAAGAGAGCGAGAGTTGCACCCCTTCTGAAAAAACCTACACTCGATCCCGCCGATGTCAACAACTACAGACCAGTATCCCTTCTTTCTTTTCTCTCCAAAACTCTTGAACGTGCCGTCCTTGGCCAGCTCTCCTGCTATCTCTCTCAGAATGACCTTCTTGATCCAAATCAGTCAGGTTTCAAGACTAGTCACTCAACTGAGACGGCTCTTCTCTGTATCACGGAGGCGCTCCGCACTGCTAAAGCTAACTCTCTCTCCTCTGCTCTCATCCTTCTAGACCTATCGGCTGCCTTCGATACTGTGAACCATCAGATCCTCCTCTCCACCCTCTCCGAGTTGGGCATCTCCGGCGCGGCCCACGCTTGGATTGCGTCCTACCTGACAGGTCGCTCTTACCAGGTGGCGTGGCGAGAATCTGTCTCCTCACCACGCGCTCTCACCACTGGTGTCCCCCAGGGCTCTGTTCTAGGCCCTCTCCTATTCTCGCTATACACCAAGTCACTTGGCTCTGTCATAACCTCACATGGTCTCTCCTATCATTGCTATGCAGACGACACACAATTAATCTTCTCCTTTCCCCCTTCTGATGACCAGGTGGCGAATCGCATCTCTGCATGTCTGGCAGACATATCAGTGTGGATGACGGATCACCACCTCAAGCTGAACCTCGGCAAGACGGAGCTGCTCTTCCTCCCGGGGAAGGACTGCCCGTTCCATGATCTCGCCATCACGGTTGACAACTCCATTGTGTCCTCCTCCCAGAGCGCTAAGAACCTTGGCGTGATCCTGGACAACACCCTGTCGTTCTCAACTAACATCAAGGCGGTGGCCCGTTCCTGTAGGTTCATGCTCTACAACATCCGCAGAGTACGACCCTGCCTCACACAGGAAGCGGCGCAGGTCCTAATCCAGGCACTTGTCATCTCCCGTCTGGATTACTGCAACTCGCTGTTGGCTGGGCTCCCTGCCTGTGCCATTAAACCCCTACAACTCATCCAGAACGCCGCAGCCCGTCTGGTGTTCAACCTTCCCAAGTTCTCTCACGTCACCCCGCTCCTCCGCTCTCTCCACTGGCTTCCAGTTGAAGCTCGCATCCGCTACAAGACCATGGTGCTTGCCTACGGAGCTGTGAGGGGAACGGCACCTCAGTACCTTCAGGCTCTGATCAGGCCCTACACCCAAACAAGGGCACTGCGTTCATCCACCTCTGGCCTGCTCGCCTCCCTACCACTGAGGAAGTACAGTTCCCGCTCAGCCCAGTCAAAACTGTTCGCTGCTCTGGCACCCCAATGGTGGAACAAACTCCCTCACGACGCCAGGACAGCGGAGTCAATCACCACCTTCCGGAGACACCTGAGACCCCACCTCTTTAAGGAATACCTAGGATAGGATAAAGCAATCCTTCTGACCCCCCCCCCCCCCCCCCCCCTTAAAAGATTTTGATGCACTATTGTAAAGTGGCTGTTCCACTGGATGTCATAAGGTGAATGCACCAATTTGTAAGTCACTCTGGATAAGAGCGTCTGCTAAATGACTTAAATGTAAATGTAAATGTTAATTGGAATGATGAATGAGTGTGTGTGTGTTTGTGCAATTGTCTGCATGTATGCATGCGTGTGTGTGTGTGTTGTGTGTGAGGTGGGTACCTTGTCTTGACTGATGAGTTCCTGGTAAGGGATATGTGCAGGCAGGTAGGTGTGGAGGAGAGCACAGAATGCAAGGCCATCACTCCAGCTGCTGCTGAAGTTTGTCACATCAATGTTCTACAAGAGAGATAGATGGAGAGAGTGAGAGAGATTCTTCTTCCAGTATCAACAGATGTCTCAATAAGAATTTCGAACAACAATAACGAGATCAAATGAAGCATTTATTAACATAGAGTAAATATGCATAACGGAGAGCATGGAAACAACCTGCTCAACCTTCATTTTCCACAAATATAACACTGACAACTAGCTTAAGTTTGCATTTAGTTCTTGCTCATTCCTCAAGGAATTATCTACTTGGGTCGTTCCACCAAATCAGTGGCTTTTGAGATGTGTAACTTGGTGAAAATAAACTTTTGATTTCACCTAATTTTAACATTGCCATAAAGAACATTCTGTCATGTTCAACTTCATAAAAAACATATTTTCTCATCTCAAGTAAATATTTTTTGTTTTACTATAGTAAGTGCCAAATAAAGTAACAGGGTTGACTGTAACAGGGTTGACGGCCATAAATGCCCCTGTGACAGGGGAAATGGAAGCTTTTTGTGTGCAACAGGGAGGGGCAATTGAATACATGCTTCACAAAAATACACAATTGTTTAAACATTTCTAGCCTGTCTATCTGTGGGTATCAGTGTTGATGTGTAATGCTCGACCTACCCAGTTTTCCGCCACAAAATACCGGAAAATGATCAAAAAGAGTAGAACCAACTCACCTGCTTTTACACTATGACTTGACTATTAGATGTTCAATGTTTCTTTGGAAAAAAATATTTTAAAAGTAATAGTTCATTTAGTTCATTTAATTTCATGGATGGGTTTTCTTGACCTTAAAATGAATCACTAATCACATGAAATAAATAATAATCTTCAGAAATGACTGTCAAACCACAAAATATCTAGGGCTTTATAATGATGGTGAAAACTTGGAGAAATGTTGGTGTTAAGTGGGCTAAAATCACAGTGGGTACACAGAGGAACATGTCAAAATGCAGAATATTTGCTCTTTAGCAAGTCTTTATTCATATAAAAATCGGATTTATTGAATCCTCCATGTGGTCTAAATTAAATCAAACTTTATTTTTCACGCGCGCCGAATACAACAAGTGTAGACCTTACCGTGAAATGCTTACTTACAAGCCCTTAACCAACAGTGCAGTTCAAGACGAGTTAAGAAAATATATACCAAATAAACCAAAGTGAAAAATAATAAAAAGTAACACAATAAAATAACAATAACGAGGCTATATACAGGGGGTACCGGTACCGAGTCAATATTCGGGGGTACAGGTTTGTGGAGGTCATTTGGATGTCCTGGATGGCAGGAAGCTTGGCCCCAGTGATGTACTGGCCCGTACGCAGTGCCTTCTGTAGCGCCTTACGGTCAGATGCCGAGCAGTTACCATACCAGGCGGTGATGCAACTGATCAGGATGCTCTCGATGGTGCAGCTGTAGAACCTTTTGAGGATCTCAGGACCCATGCCAAATCTTTTCAGTCTCCTGAGGGGGAAAAGGTGTTGTCGTGCCCTCTTTACAACTGTCTTGGTGTGTTCGGACCCTGATAGTTCGTTGGTGATGTGGACACCAAGGAACTTGAAACTCTCGACCCGCTCCCCTACAGCCCCGTCAAAGTTATTGGGGGCCTTTTCCTGTAGTCCTCGATCAGCTCCTATGTCTTGCTCACATTGAAGGAGAGGTTGTTGTCTTGGCATCACACTGCCAGGTCTCTAACCTCCTCCCTGTAGGCTGTAGGCTGTCAGACGACACTGTTGTGTCGTCTGCAAACTTAATGATGGTGTTGGAGTCGTGTTTGGTCACACAGTCGTGGGTGAACAGGGAGTACAGGAGGGGACTAAGCACACACCCCTGTGGGGTCCCAGTGTTGAGGATCAGCGTAGCAGACGTGTTGTTGCCTACCCTTACCACCTGGGGGCGACCAGTCAGGAAGTCCAGGATCCAGTTGCAGAGGGAGGTGTTTAGTCCCAGGTTCCTTAGCTTAGTGATGAGCTTTGTGGGCACTATGGTGTTGAACGCTGAGCTGTAGTCAGTGAACAGCATTCTCACATTAAAGTAGCCTCACAAAGCCGCCTGATCTGGTGAGCTTATATGAATGTTGCAGATGTAAGCTCGCGGGATGAGGCGGCTTCACGAGGCTAATATTAAACATATGGAGCAACACACAAATGAAAACTAATGGGGTTGTTTAATCTACATACCCTGTCTATAGCTGATCAATATGCTAGGTCATGTTTCCTACTAAGTGCAATTGGAGAGTTACTTTTATTGCTGGTTGATAGATTTCATTTATTGCATAACTGAAAGCAGTAGGCTGCTCCAGCCGGAGACAACATTGCATGCATTAAAAATGATTGAGGATAAAAACACAGTAAAGCCCACAGGCTTATTTCCATTTTGGTCCTCATTTTGCAGCATGATGACATGTGGGCAAGATCGACACTTCACATGCACTCAGTGCAATTAAAAACAACAACAACAATAGCAATGTACAGCAATTTACAACAATCCATTTGCAACAATCTATTTACAACAATATCTACAGCCCAGAGGTGCCCGTTTAGTCACCTCGTGAGAGAATACCTCTCATCAAACCGCCATGTTTCTTTAATGTTTTTTAAGAGGGTCTTGTCTTATTCCTATAAACCCTTCATCCATATTTAGTGTGTCTTACAGCTGAAACATGCACTGCAGCATGTCCAGGGGATTGTGTGGGTGTGAGCGTGCCTATATGTGTGTTATCCACACACAGCACCTCATCCACCATGTCAAACATATGATAAGAGATGCCAGAGTTCTGAGGAAAGACAAGGGCTTTCTCCATCTTTCATCTATACGCACTCTCCCTGTCACGTTCTGACCTTAGTTCTTTTGTTATTTCTTTGTTTTAGTATGGTCAGGGCGTGAGTTGGGTGGGTTGTCTATGTTCGTTTTTCTATGTTGTGTTTTACGTTTGGCCTGGTATGGTTCTCAATCAGAGGCAGGTGTCGTTAGTTGTCTCTGATTGAGAATCATACTTAGGTAGCCTTTTTCCACCTGTGTTTAGTGGGTGTTTATTTTCTGTGTCTGTGTGTTCCACACGGAACTGTTTCGGTTGGTTATTTCACATGTCGTTTATTGTTTTGTTTCAGTGTTCGATTGTTTTAATAAAGAGCATGAACACGTACCACGCTGCGCATTGGTCCTCCGATCCTTACTACTTACTACTCGTTTGAGGAGGAGGAAGACAGCCGTTACACTCCCAGTCAGATCCCAGTTGGATTGAGAGGTATTTCCTGTGTCCCCCTCTCCCTTCCATGTGCTTCCAGATCCATAGGGGACGTTGGGAACAGGGCACCCAGCCAGAGAGCTTTCTCCCCTGGGTATGATCCCTGTAGGTCCCCCTGAGACCTGACACCCCATCACTCCCCTTTGATTGGCCATCAGATGTCCCCTCTCAGAGCAGGGACCCTGCCTGGACCCAGGACCTTGTCACTTAGTTGTTCCGCTGTCTGTCCAGATGGGCATCTTGTCACAGGGCTTCTGGGAGGACAGGAGAGGCTCAAAGGCTGCACTGCATTCCTTTCTAGTCACCGAACGGTAACCTTGGTTGCATCCCAAATGGCACCCTATTCACTATCTATATACAGTGCAGTACCAAAAGTCTGGATCTAAAAGTAGTGCTCTAAATAGGGTCCCATTTGGGATGTAGACTTTATCAGCAGTGCTCAATAAAAGATGCTGCTGCTGGGTTGAATTTACAGGATAGAAAGAAGCATTTTATTACTACCTAGTGGTTAGAGCAGTTGCTGGATCGAATCCCCGAGCTGACAAGGTAAAAATCTGTCATTCTGCACATGAGCAAGGCAGTTAAGGTGCGGGGGGCTTCCTTAATCGACATCCACGTCTTCGGCGCCCGGGGAACAGTGGGTTGAGATTAAGGTCTTGATTCACATCATCATTGAGATGAAACTCTTGATTCACGTCGTCATTGAGATGAAGCTCTTGATTCACGAGAAACTGATTCAGATTCACTCATTCATCATTTTCTATTTGGGTGATTCCTCACAAAACAAAACAAAACCATTATTTTTGATCCATAGAATGATCCTTTGGACGAACGATTGTTTACATATGCAGTGCCTTCAGAAAGAATTCATACCCCTTGGCTCATTCCACATTTGTGACTCGTTTCCCGGGAAACTAGGCATTTGTTGCACGTCACTACTTCACAGGGGAGCCATTTGAACACAAACTTTAAAAAAAACATCTAAATGTGTTTTTTGGGCAGACATTCCTTCTGAAATACTTTCATGTGCCTTAATTACAAACTTGTATGCCATCTGTAAATACAAATAAAATTGTTAAATTACGAGCCTAGTTGGTTTAGCTACGGAAAAAAGAACCGTCCCGCTAGCCTTGATTGGTTGAGATAATAGATGGGCTGGACATGCCGAGAGATAAGTTCGGATAGGTCTGCCATGTAGCGCGCTTCTGCCTGTAAATCAAATCAAACTTTATTTGCCACATGCCCCGAATATAACAAGTGTAGACCTTACCGTGAAATGCTTATTTACAAGCCATTAAGCAACAGTGCAATTCAAGAAGAGTTTAAAAAAATATATATTTTTATTTTATTTAGCCCCTTTTCTCCCCAATTTTCGTGGTATCCAATTGTTAGTAATTACTATCTTGTCTCATCGCTACAACTCCCTTACAGGCTCGGGAGAGACGAAGGTCGAAAGCCATGCGTCCTCCGAAACACAACCCAACCAAGCCGCACTGCTTCTTAACACAGCGAGCCTCCAACCCGGAAGCCAGCCGCACCAATGTGTAGGAGGAAACACCGTGCACCTGGCTCCCTTGGTTAGCGCGCACTGCGCCCGGCCCGACACAGGAGTCGCTGGTGCGCGATGAGACAAGGATATCCCTACCGACCAAACCCTCCCTAACCCGGACGACGCTAGGCCAATTGTGTGTCGCCCCACGTACCTCCCGGTCGCGGCCGGCTGCGACAGAGCCTGGGAGCTGCGATGCAGTGCCCTAGACCACTGCGCCACCCGGGAGGCCCTCAGTTCAAGAAGAGTTAAGAAAATATTTACCAAATAAACTAAAGTAAATAATTATAAAAAGTAACACAATAACATAACAATAGCGAGGCTATATACAGGGGGTACCGGTAACGAGTCAATGTAATAGTCCGGTGGCCATTTGATTAATTGTTCAGCAATCTTATGGCTTGGGGGTAGAAGATGTTAAGGAGCCTTTTGGTCCTAGACTTGGCGCTCCGGTACCGCTTGCCGTGCGGTAGCAGAGAAAACAGTCTATGACTTGGGTGACTGGAGTCTCTGACAATTTTATGGGCTTTCCTATGACACCGCCTTTATATAGGTCCTGGATTCAGGAAGCTTGGTTTAGTGATGTACTGGGCCGCACGCACTACCCGCTGTAGCGCCTTACGGTCAGATGCCGAGCAGTTGCCATACCAAGTGGTGATGCAACCTATCAGGATGCTCTCGATGGTGCAGCTGTAGAACTTTTTGAGGATCTGGAGACCCATGCCAAATCTTTTCAGTCTCCTGAGGGGGAAAGGTGTTGTCGTGCCCTCTTCACGACTGTCTTGGTGTGTTGGGACTATAATAGATCATGGCGATGTGGACACCGAGGAACTTGAAATTCTCAACCCGCTCCACAACAGCCCCGTTGATGTTAATGGGGGCCTGATCGGCCCGCCTTTTCCTGTAGTCCACAACCTGCTCCTTTGTTTTGCTCACATTGTGGGAGAGGTTGCTGTTCTGGCACCACACTGACAGTTCTCTGACCTCCTCTCTATAGGCTGTCTCATCGTTGTTGATGTTCAGGCCTACCATTGTTGTGTCGTTAGCAAACTTAATGATGGTGTTGGAGTCGTGTTCGGCCATGCAGTCGTGGGTGAACAGGGAGTACAGTAGGGGACTAACTACACACCCCTGAGGGGCCCCAGTGTTGAAGATCAGTGTGGCAGACATGTTGTTGCCTACCCTTACCATCTGGGGGCGGCCCATCAGGAAGTCCAGGATCCAGTTGCAGAGGGAGGTGTTCAGTCACAGGGTCCTTAGCTTAGTGATGAGCTTCGTGGGCACTATGTTGTTGAATGCTAAGCTGTAGTGAATGAACAGCATTCTCACATAGGTGTTCCTTTTATCCTGGAGCGAAAGGGCAGTGTGGAATGCGATTGAGATTGCGTCATCTGTGGATCTGTTGGGGCGGTATGCAAATTGGAGAAGGTCTAAGGTATCCGGGAGGATGCTGTTGATGTGAGCCATGACCAGCCTTTCATAGGACTTCATGGCTACCGTGTGTGCTACGGGGCTGTAATCATTTAGGCAGGTTACCTTCGCTTCCTTGGGCACGGGGACTATGGTTGTCTGCTTGAAACATGTAGGTATTACAGACTCGGTCAGGGAGAGGTTGAAAATGACAGCGAAGACACTTGCCAGCTGGTCCACGCATGCTTTGAGTACACGTCCTGGTAATCCATCTGGCCCCGCGACTTTGTGAATGTTTGTGAACCTGTTTAAAGGTCTTGCTCATATCGGCTACCGAGAGCGTTATCACACAGTCATCCAGAACAGCTGGTGCTCTCATGCATGCTTCAGTGTTGCTTGCCTCGAAGTGAAAATGAAAGACATTTAGCTCGTGTCTGGGTTTCTCTTTGTAGTCCGTAATAGTTTTCAAGCCCTGCCACATCCGACAAGCGTCAGAGCCGGTGGAGTAGGATTCAATCTTAGTCCTGTATTGATGCTTTGCCTGTTTGATGGTTTGTCTGAGGGCATAGCGGGATTTCTTATAGGCGTCCGGATTAGTGTCCCGTTCCTTGAAAGCGGCTGCTCTAGCCTTTAGCTCGATGCAGATGTTGCCTGTAACCCATGACTTCTGGTTGGGATATGTACGTACGGTCACTGTGGGGACGACGTCATCGATGCACTTATTGATGAAGCCGATGACTGAGGTGGTATACTCCTCAATGCCATTGGATGAATCCCGGAACATATTCCAGTCTGTGCTAGCTAAACAGTAATGTAGCATTGCATCCGTGCCATCTGACCACTTCCGTATTGAGCCTCGACACTGATACTTCCTGCTTTAGTTTTTGCTTGGAAGCAGGAATCAGGAGGATAGAATTATGGTCGGATTTGCCAAATGGAGGGCCGGGGGAGAGCTTTGTATGCATCAAAGCTGGTCTAGAGTTTTTTCCCCTCTGGTTGCATATGTGACATGCTGGTAAAAATGAGGTAAAACGGATTTAAGTTTGCCTGCATTAAAGTCCCTGGCCACTAGAAGCGTCGCTTTTGGGTGAGCATTTTCTTGTTTGCTCATGGCCTTATAGAGTTGGTTGAGTGCGCTCTTAGTGCCAGCATCAGTCTGTTGTGGTAAATAGACGGCACCGAATAATATAGATGAGAACTCTCTTGCTAGATAGCGTGGTCTACAGCTTATCATAAGGTACTCTACCTCAGGCGAGCAATACCTCGAGACTTCTTTAATATTAGACATTGCGCACCAGCTGTTATTGACAAAAAGACACACACCCCCACCCCTCGTCTTACCAGATGTAGCTTCTCTGTTCTGCCGGTGCATGAAAATCCCTCCAGCTTTATATTGTCCGTGTCGTCGTTCAGCCACAACTCAGTGAAACATAGGAAATTACAGTTCTTTATGTCCCGTTGGTAGGATAATCATAGGTCATCCATTTTATTTTCCAATGACTGCATGTTAGCAAGTAGAATTGATGGCAATGGGAGTTTACTCGCTCACCTACAGATTCTCAAAAGGCACCCTGATCTGCGTCCTCTTTTCCTCTGTCTTTTCTTCACGCAAATGACGTGGATCTGGGCCTGTTCCCGGGAGAGCAGTATATCTTTCTCGTCGGACTCGTTAAAGGAAAAAGCTTCTTCCAGTCTGTGGTGATTAATCCCAGTTCTGATGTCCAGAAGTTATTTTCGGTCATAAGAGACGGTAGAAGCAACATTATGTACAAAATAAGTACACAAAAAAAAAAAAAAAATAGCACAATGGATTACGGGCATGTAAAACATCAGCCATCCTCTTTGGCTCCATTCTACCATTAACATGAGCTGGTCACTATGTGTAGGTAATCCTTTCTAACGCTGCTTTTTGAAAGATATCACCTAGTAGAACTGCAAAAGTGTTGCTCTCCATTTTCTGGAGGACCGAGTTTTGAAATCAGTGGAATGCCTGGTGGAATTAGAGTATGATAGCCAAGGGGATGTAGAAAACTTCTGGTGTTTGATTGCAAAAAGAGAACACACAGAAGGCTGTTGTATAAAACACCTGTCTCCGGATTACATCTTCAATCTAAGGGCAACCATGGCATCCGTGACAGAGAGGGACAAGCGTCCATCGATGTATATGAGTAAGATAGTCTAGCTAGCTACATTTTCAGATATGATATTTTTTCAAATGTTGTCAGAAAGTTGTTTTCATTTCAAGTTAAATCCTACTGTTAGCTCGCTAGCTAACTTTAAGTGTATGATCTGTGATCTGTGTAGTAATATTATTTGTATCTCAGCCATTTGCATGGCTAGTTATTGCCTAATTTTAGCTAGTTAGCTAACATTAAACCTGGTTGGCTAGCTACCTGCAGATTCAGGGTAGTAATCTAAGGAAGTCTCTAGATTTTGCTCGCCTGAAGTAGAGTATATTGTGATAAATTGCAGGCCACACTACTTGCCTAGATAGTTCTCAGCTATACTTTTTGTGGCTGTTTATTTACCACCACAATCAGATGCGGGAACTAAGAACGCACTCAGTCAGCTGTATAAGGAAATAAGCAAACAGGAAACCACTCACCCAGAGGCGGCGCTCCTAGTGGCCGAAGACTTTAATGCAGGGAAACTTAAATCAGTTCTACCAAATCTCTATCAACATGTTAAATGTGCAACCAGAGGGGGAAAAATTCTAGATCACCTGTACTCCACACACAGAGACACGTACAAAGCTCTCCCTCGCCCTCCTTTTGGTAAATCCGACAACAACTCTATCCTCCTGATTCCTGCCTACAAGCAAAAATTAAAGCAGGACCACCAGTGACTCGGTCTATAAAAAAATGGTCAGATGAAGCAGATGCTAAACTACAGGACTGTTTCGCTATCACAGACTGGAACATGTTCCGGGATTCTTCTGATGACATTGAGTAATACATCACATCAGTCACTGGCTTTATCAATAAGTGCATTGAGGACGTCGTCCCCACAGTGACTGTACGTACATACCCCAACCAGAAGCCATGGATTACATTCGCACTAAGCTAAAGGGTAGAGGTGCCGCTTTCAAGGTGCGGGACTCTAACCCGGAAGCTTACAAGAAATCTCGCTATGCCCTGCGATGAACCATCAAACAGGCAAAGCGTCAATACAGGGCTAAGATTGAATCATAATACACCGGCTCCGACGCTCGTCGGATGTGGCAGGGCTTGCAAACTATTACAGACTACAAAGGGAAGCACAGCCGCGAGCTGCCCAGTGACACGAGCATACCAGACGAGCTAAATCACTCCTACGCTCGCTTCGAGGCAAGCAACACTGAGGCATGCATGAGAGCATCAGCTGTTCCGGACGACTGTGTGATAACGCTCTCCGTAGCCGACTTGAGTAAGACCTTTAAACAGGTCAACATACACAAGGCTGCGGGGCCAGACGGATTACCAGTACGTGTGCTCCAGGCATGTGCTAACCAACTGGCAGGTGTCTTCACTGACATTTTCAACATGTCCCTGATTGAGTCTGTAATACCAACATGCTTCAAGCAGACCACCATAGTCCCTGTGCCCAAGAACACAAAGGCAACCTGCCTAAATGACTACCGACCCGTAGCACTCACGTCTGTAGCCATGAAGTGCTTTGAAAGGCTGGTCATGGCTCACATCAGCACCATTATCCCAGAAACCCTAGACCCACTCCAATTTGCATACCGCCCAAACAGATCCACAGATGATGCAATCTCTATTGCACTCCACACTGCCCTTTCCCACCTGGATAAAAGGAACACCTATGTGAGAATGCTATTCATTGACTACAGCTCAACACCATAGTACCCTCAAAGCTCATCACTAAGCTAAGGAACCTGGGACTTAACACCTCCCTCTGTAACTGGATCCTGGCCTTCCTGACGGGTCGCCACCAGGTGGTGAGGGTAGGTAGCAACACATCTGCCACACTGATCCGCAACACCTGAGCTCCCCAGGGGTGCGTGCTCAGTCCCCTCCTGTACTCCCTGTTCACCCACGACTGCATGGCTAGGCACATGTCCAACACCATCATTAAGTTTGCAGATGACACAACAGTGGTAGGCCTGATCACCGACAACGACGAGACAGCCTATAGGGAGGAGGTCAGAGACCTGACCGGGTGGTGCCAGAATAACAACCTATCCCTCAACTAAACCAAGACTAAGGAGATGATTGTGGACTACAGGAAAAGGAGCACCGAGCACGTCCCCATTCTCATCGACGGGGCTATAGTGGAGCAGGTTGAGAGCTTCAAATTCCTTGGTGTCCACATCAACAACAAACTAGAATGGTCCAAACACAACAAGACAGTCGTGAAGAGGGCACGACAAAGCCTTTTCCCCCTAAGGAAACTAAAAAGATTTGGCATGGGTCCTGAGATCCTCAAAAGGTTCTACAGCTGCAACATCGAGAGCATCCTGACCGGTTGCATCACTGCCTGGTACGGCAATTGCTCGGCCTCTGACCGCAAGGCACTTCAGAGGGTAGTGCACACGGCCCAATACATCACTGGGGCAAAGCTGCCTGCCATCCAGGACCTCTACACCAGGCGGTGTCAGAGGAAGGCCCTAAAAATGGATTGTCAAAGACCCCAGCCACCCCAGTCATAGACTGTTCTCTCTACTACCGCATGGCAAGCGGTACCGGAGTGCCAAGTCTAGGACAAAAAGGCTTCTCAACAGTTTTTACCCCCAAGCCATAAGACTTCTGAACAGCCTTACCCGGACTATTTACATTGTGTGCCCCCCCCAGGCCCTCTTTTACGCTGCTGCTACTCTCTGTTTATCTTATATGCATAGTCACTTTAACCATACATCCTTGTTCATACTACCTCAATTGGCCCCGACCAACCAGTGCTCCCGCACATTGGCTAACTGGGCTATCTGCATTGTGTCCCACCTTCCGCCAACCCCTCCTTTTACGCTTCTGCTACTCTCTGTTCATCATATATGCATAGTCACTTTAACCATACCTACATGTACATACTACCTCAATAAGCCTGACTAACCGGTGTCTGTATACAGCCTTGCTACTCTTATTTTCAAATGTATTTTTTATTTTGTTTTATTTCTTTACCTACCTACACACACACACACACACACACACACACACACACACACACACACACACACACACACACACACACACACACCTTTTTTCCGCACTATTGGTTAGAGCCTGTAAGTAAGCATTTCAGTGTAAGGTCTACACCTGTTGTATTCGGCGCACGTGACAAATAAACTTTGATTTGATTTGATTTATGAATGAGGGATTATGTTTCATTGTTTAGCTAGCTAGCTACATGTCTAAACAAAAGACTCCACTATGCAAGTAACCATTTCACTACACCTTCTGTACCCAGTGCATGTGACAAAACTTTGGTCTTATTTGATATAGTTTGTGCTTACCAGAGACGATAATGTGAAGAACATGGCCTGCACCAAAGTCAAATTAAAATATAACGTTAGGCCAACGAGACAGTGTCCAAATTCTAAAATTCTCTGGTAGAATGCCCAGCTTTTATTTAATCACATTTCATCATTAATTGGCTCGCCATTAATGTGCAAATAATGATATTGTTGTGAGTTTATTTTCCTGTAATAATGAAGATAAATGAGCTAAAGTGAAGACGTTGTCACCTATAAGATATGGTCATTATTTGAACTGGCTAGCCAGCTAACTTAAAATTAGCTAGCTAGCTAACAAGCTAGAAACAAACCAAAACTTTGTTTAGAAAGTTGTTTTTAGCTGCCTGGTTTGCTAGATTGACATATACCAAATTCCTTTTTAAATGGGTGGGTTTATTTGATGTCGGACGACAATAGAATATTCATGATGTCACTGCGACAACTGTCGATAGAAGTAGTATAAACCAGCCTTTAGTCTTTAAATCTTTCGTTGTTTAGTGTATGTGAATCCTTAAAGAAATGGGTGGGGGTAAGGCTTAAGAGGGTGTGAACGATGCTGAATGGGTGTAGACCAAGAAGAGCTTACCAAATCATTCAAGGGCCATTTTCTCAAAAGTGAGGTTACAAATGTATCAACTTTCAAAGCAGAATTACTTTTCGATTGTTCCTCAACTGTAGTGTATTATATAAAATGTTCTATCTCTGAGTCTGTACTTTTATCCAATGTAAAAAACACATTTTGCTCCACAAATTTTGCTACATAAGACCAATTTGAGCCGGTCAGTCACATTTGTTTGTTTTACAACCTGAAATCAAAATGTATTAAATTGATTATCACCCCTCTACACACAATACCCCATGATGACAAAGTGAAAACATGTTTTTAGAAACTTCTGCAGATTTATTGAATATGAAATACAGAAATATCTAATTTACATAATTATTCAATACTTTGTAGAAGCATCTTTGGCACGATTACAGCTGTGAGTCTTTCTGCGTGTTTGTGCCTTTGTGTGTGTGGAGCACAGACTTACATCTTGGTCTGGCCAGGCCATGCTCGGGCGGGGGTAGAGAAAGGGGGGATGGGGAGAGACAGGGGGAGAGAGGGGCGCCATGAATGTTAAAACAACAGCAGACGGGATGAGCACTCTGGGACCAGGCTCAGAAAAGCAAACACAGCATCAAGCGACAGGAAACATCTCGCTCCACACAGAATACTGAGCAGCCCGGTTAAAAGAACCAAAGAGAGAGAGAGGTAGGGAGACAGAGAGAGAGAGAGACAGAGTGAGGGGGGGTGGGAGTGAGAGAGAGAATGGGAAAGCGAGAGCTGGCGACAGGGAGAGGAAGGGAGAGCGAGAAGAGGGGGGAGAGGGGTTAAAGAGAGATGGATTGAGAGAGCATGAGGTTGATAGCAAGCCTAAACACTTGCTTTGGCAGCAATCCAGCTTTAAAATAACATCTACAGTATGATTGCATTAAGAGGTCCAGTCAGCATGTCAGCCAGCCAGTCAGAAGGCCTCAAAATACAATATCGCCAGCAGCTGAGACAACAGAGAAGGCAGTATTCCAATACTTTTAATAAAGCTCTTTACACTACAGCACAATCCCACAGTCATCTCTCAATGTTTTTTCCTCTCTTACATCAACCACACTGGCCCCAGTTTCACAAGAAAATGTATTTATATAGAAACAAATAAGCACATTGCCATTGGAGTCACAATAAAACTGTACAGAGTAATAGGATTCACTGCAAGTGTTATCTAACTTCCTGTGACAGTAAAAAAGTGCAAGTGGATAACGTGTAGATAATAGCTATAGTAAGTGGGTGAAAGCCAGCCTGTTATTATGACACTTGACACCCAGATGACAGTGTGCCATTATCACATTATGGTGCTGAAGTGTAGAGAGGAAATCCACTGCCCACTGGCTGATGATGGAGCACACACACTCTCACTCTCTGAGGGCTCCATGACCGATGAGAGAAAACACACACTCATACTGCATGATGATGGAGAACGTGCGTATGCATGCTCGCACGGACGGACGGACGGACGGACGGACGCACGCACGCACGCACGCACGCACGCACGCACGCACGCACGCACGCACACACACACACACACACACTGGTAAAACCAATCAGTCTGGTCTGCTAAAGCAGGAAAGTCGACATTCACATTTACTGAGAGTTGTACGACTGATGAGGTACTCTCCATCAGTGTCCCTACTACTACCATTAAGCCCTGAGCCCCTCTCTCTGTTTCTCTCTGTCTGTCTCTATTTGAGTAGAGTGTGTGAACAAAGAAAAAACACAAAGAAAGGCAAAACAAAGAAAAGGGAAGCAGCAGTAATGGGTCATGCAATGAATCATCATCATGAGCAATGACAGCCTGAAAGAAAGGTGCAGCCAGTGCCGGACAGGGACACACATGAAGGGGTTAGTGTCCCAAAGACCCTCCCCATTATTGATTAAGGGGACCGTAAGATTCATATGTTTTTCTGCAGGCCTTATAATAGATACTGTTGCTATGTGCCTAAAAACTCTGCCACTATACGTTGCAAAAGCCATCTATATTGGTCTTTGTGGTTAAGGCCTAGCTGTTGCAAGTAACCACTGTCTGGTTTAGACATTTTGATCTTGTGTGACAATGGACAATGCTAATGAATTCAGAGAAGCTACTGTACTAGGTTACCTTATAAGGTAACCTCAGCATATTGCTGCATATATACAGTTGAAGTCGGAAGTTTACATACACTTTGGTTGGAGTCATTAAAACTCGTTTTTCAACCACTCCACAAATTTCTTGTTACCAAACTACAGTTTTGGCAAGTCGGTTAGAACATCTACTTTGTGCATGACAAAAGTAATTTTTCCAACAATTGTTAACAGACAAATTATTTCACTTATAATTCACAGTATCACAATTCCAGTGGGTCAGAAGTTTACATACACTGAGTTGACTGTGCCTTTAAACAGCTTGGAAAATTGCAGAAAATGATGTCATGGCTTTAGAAGCTTCTGATAGGCTAATTTAAATCATTTAAGTCAATTGGAGGTGTACCCGTGGATGTATTTCAAGGCCTACCTTCAAACTCAGTGCCTCTTTGCTTGACATCATGGGAAAATCAAAAGAAATCAGCCAAGACCTCAGAAAAAAAAATTGTAGACCTCCACAGGTCTGGTTCATCCTTGGGAGCCATTTCCAAATGCCTGAAGGTATCACGTTCATCTGTACAAACAACAGTATGCAAGTATAAACACCATGGGACAACGCAGCCGTCATACCGCTCAGGAAGGAGACGCGTTCTGTCTCCTAGAGATTAACATACTTTGGTGTGAAAAGTGCAAATCAGTTCCAGAACAACAGCAAAGGACCTTGTGAAGATGCTGGAGAAACAGGTACAAAAGTATCTATATCCACAGTAAAACGAGTCCTATATCGACATAATCTGAAAGGCTGCTCAGCAAGGAAGGAGCCACTGCTCTAAAACCGCCATAAAAAATCCAGACTACGGTTTGCTACTGCACATGGGGACAAAAATTGTACTTTTTGGAGAAATGTCCTGTGGTCTGATGAAACAAAAATAGAACTGTTTGGCCATAATGACCATTGTTATGTTTAGAAGAAAAAGGGGGATGCTTGCAAGCTGAAGAACACCATCCCAACAGTGTAGCACGGGGGTGGCAGCATCATGTTGTGGGGGTGCTTTGCTGCAGGAGGGACTGGTGCACTTCACAAAATAAATGGGGAAGGACAATTATGATGAAGGACAATTAGAGGAAGGACAATTATGTGGATATATTGAAGCAAGATCTCAAGACATCAGTCAGGAAGTTCAAGCTTGGTCGCAAATGGGTCTTCCAAATGGACAATGACCCCAAGCATACTTCCAAAGTGGTGGCAAAATGGCTTAAGGACAACAAAGTCAAGGTATTGGAGTGGCCATCACAAAGCCCTGACCTCAATCCCATAGAGAATTTGTGGGCAGAACTGAAAAAGCGTGTGTGAGCAAGGAGGCCTACAAACCTAACTCAGTTACACCAGCTCTGTCAGGAGGAATGGGCCACAATTCACCCAACATATTGTGGGAAGCTTGTGGAAGGCTACCCGAAACGTTTGACCCAAGTTAAACAATTTAAAGGCAATGCTACCAAATACTAATTGAGTGTATGTAAACTTCTGACCCACTGGGAATGTGATGAAAGAAATAAAAGCTGAAATAAATCATTCTCTCTATTATTATTCTGACATTTCACATTCTTAAAATAAAGTGGTGATCCTAACTGACCTAAGACAGGGAATTTTTACTAAGATTGAATATCAGGAATTGTGAAAAACTGAGTTTAAATGTATTTGGCTAAGGTGTATGTAAACTTCCGAATTCACCTGTACATTGACGTAGGTGATCATACCACTAGGGAGTGATCACGTATAAAATCAGCTGCGCCCTTAGGTGGGGTGCAGAACTTACTCTGAAACACACATGCTATGTTTCCATTGTCAACTTCTATCTGCAATTGCATTAATAAAGGTTTAATTTATTTACTTAAAGAAGATATTGTCTGACTGCTGATTTCACCAATAAGCCAATGATTGACAAGGAACAAGGAACCTACCCCGACACCCGGAGCAGCAGGCAAGGTCAAATATATACAAATATATAGTGTACGTAATATGTTGAAGTAACTACAGATGCAGCACTCTAGAGAAGCCTGCTCAGTAGGCTGTGTTGGACTGTGTGTTCGCTCTCTCTCTCTCATATCAAATACAATTTTATTGGTGACATACACATACTTAGCAGATGTTATTGCGGGTGTAGCGAAATGCTTGTGTTCCTAGCTCCAACAGTGCAGTAGTATCTAACAATTCACAACAATGCACACAAATCTAAAAGTAAAATAATTAAATTAAGAAATATATAAATATTAAGACGAGTACTGTCTGAGTGGCATTGACTAAAATACAGTAGAATACAATATATACACATGAAATTAGTTAAACATTATGTAAACATTATTAGTGACTAGTGTTGCATTTAAAGTGACCAGTGATACATATGTCTATGTACATAGGGCAGCAGCCTCTAAGGTGCAGGATTGAGTAACCAGGTGGTAGCCGGCTAGTGGTGGCTATTTAACAGTCTGATGGCCTTGAGAGAGAAGCTGTTTTTCAGTCTCTCGGTACCAGCTTTGATGCACCTGTACTGACCTAGCCTTCTGGATGATAGCGGGATGAACAGGCAGTGGCTCGGGTGGTTGATGTCCTTGATGATCTTTTTGGCCTTCCTGTCACATCGGGTGCTGTAGGTGTCCTGGAGGGCAGGCAGTGTGCCACTGTTGATGCGTTGGGCAGACCGCACCACCCTCTGGAGAGCCCTGCGGTTGCGGGAAGTGCAGTTGCCGTACCAGGCGGTGATACAGCCCGACAGGATGCTCTCAATTGTACATCTGTAAAAGTTTTTGAGCGTCTTAGGGGCCAAGCCAAAATGTTCTTCAGCCTACTGAGGTTGAAGAGGCGCTGTTGCACCTTTTCCACCAGATTGTCTGTTTGGGTGGACCATTTCCGATTGTCAGGGATGTGTACGCCGAGGAACTTCAAGCTTTTCATCTTCTCCACTGCGGCCCTGTCTGTAACGCTCTGAGTGTCGGGAGGTGCGAAGTCAGACGCAGGAACAGCAGAGCTTCAATTTGTTGAGTTCTTTAATACTCAACTTGCACACACAATGTCCAACACGGACGTACTGGGTGTCACACACAACGGTCCAACGACACGAATAAACGAACCCAGTCCACAATAATAATATCCACTCCCGAAATCCAAAAGCCACAATGAAACAATCCCGCACAAAGAAGTGTACGGGCTGGCTGACTAATAAAGCCACACTAATTAACAAATAACTGAACACAGGTGATACAAATAAACACATAAGGAGGGGGAGGAAAAAGAGTCAGTGGCAGCTAGTAGGCCGGTGACGACGACCGCCGAGCGCCACCCGAACGGGAAGGAGAGCCTGCCTCGGTTGAAGTCGTGACACTGTCGATGTGAATAGGAGTGTGTTCTCTCTGCTGTCTCCTGAGGTCCATGATCAGCTTCTTAGTTTTGTTGACGTTGAGGGAGAGGTTATTTTCCTGGTACCACTCCCCAGATCCCTCACCTCCTTCCTGTAGGCTGTCTCGTCATTTTTGGTAATCAAGTCTACTACTGTTGTGTCGTCTGCAAACTTGATGATTGAGTTGGATGCGTGCATGGCCACGCAGTCGTGGGTGAACAGGGAGTACAGGAGGGGGCTGAGCATGCACACTTGTGAGGCCCCTGTGTTGAGGATCAGCGTAGTGGAGGTGTTGTTTTCTAGCTTCACCACCTGGGGGCGGCCCATCAGGAAGTCCAGGTCCCAGTTGCACAGGGCAGGGTTCAGAACAAGGGCCCCGAGCTTAATGATGAGCTTAGAGGGTACTATGGTGTTGAAGGCTGAGCTATAGTCAATAAACAGCATTCTTGCATAGGTATGCCTCTTATCCAGATGTTATTTTATTTTATTTTTTATTTTACCGTTATTTTACCAGGTAAGTTGACTGAGAACACGTTCTCATTTGCAGCAACGACCTGGGGAATAGTTACAGGGGAGAGGAGGGGGATGAATGAGCCAATTGTAAACTGGGGATTATTAGGTGACCATGATGGTTTGAGGGCCAGATTGGGAATTTAGCCAGGACACCGGGGTTAACACCCCTACTCTTACGATAAGTGCCATGGGGTCTTTAATGACCTCAGAGAGTCAGGACACCCGTTTAACGTCCCATCCGAAAGACGGCACCCTACACAGGGCAGTGTGCAGTGCAATGGCGTTTGCATCATCTGTGGATCTATTGGGGCGGTATACAAATTGAAGTGGGTCAAGGATGTCAGGTAAGGTGGAGGTGATATGATCCTTAACTAACCTCTCAAAGCACTTCAAGATGACAGAAGTTAGTGCTACGGGTCGATAGTCATTTACTTCAGTTACCTTTGCTTTCTTTGGTACAGGAACTATGGTGGACAAGCAAGTGGTAGACAAGCAAGTGGGGACAGCACACTGGGATAGGGAGATATTGAATATGTCCGTAAACATTCCAGCCAGCTGATCTGCGCATGCTCTGAGGACGCAGCTAGGGATACCGTCTGGGCCGGCGGCTTTGTGAGGGTTAATACGCTTAAATGTCTTACTCACGTCGGCCACGGAGAACGAGAGCCCACAGTCCTTGGGAGCGGACCATCGGTGGCACTGTTTTATCCTCAAAGCGGGTGAAGAAGGTGTTAGCTTGCCGGAAGCAAGACGTCGGTGTCCTAAACGTGGCTGGTTTTCCCTTTGTAATCGATGATCGTCTGCCACATATGTCTTGTGTCTGAGCCGTTGAATTGCGACTTCACTTTGTCTCTATACTGACGTTTTGCCTGTTTGATTGCCTTACGGAAGGAATAATTACACTGTTTGTATTCAACCATATTCCCAGTCACCTTGTCATGGTTAAATGTGGGAGTTCGCACTTTCAGTTTTGCGCGAATGCTGCCATCTATCCATGGTTTTTGGTTTGTGTAGGTTTTAGTAATCACAGTGGGAACAACATCCCCTATACACTTCCTAATGAACTCAGTCACAGTGTCCGTGTATACATCAATGTTATTCTCAGAGGCAACCCGGAACATATCCTAGTCCACGTGATCAAAACAATCTTGAAGCATCGATTCTGATTGGTCAGACAAGCATTGAATAGACCTTAGCACGGGTACTTCCTGTTTAAGTTTCTGCCTATAGGAATGGAGAAGCAGAATAGAGTCGTGATCTGATTTGCCTAAGGGAGGGCAGGGGAGGGTCTTGTATCCATCCTGGAAGGGAGAGTAACAATGGTTGAGAATTTTGTAAGCGCGAGTACTACAGGCAATGGGTTCATTTTCCTCAAATTCGCTTTGTTAAAATCCCAGCTACAATAAATGCGGCCTCAGGATATGTGGTTTCCAGTCTGCACAAAGTCCAGTGTAGTTCCTTGAGGGTCATTGTGGTATCGGCTTGAGGGGGAATATACACAGCTGTAATTATTTTGTGAGGTCGATATTTGACAGTGAGATATTCTAGGTTGGGTAAACAAAAGGACTTGAGTTCCTGTACGTTATCACAATCACACTATGAGTAGTTAATCATGCAACATACACCACTGCCTTTCTTCTTCCCGGAGAGTTCTTTATTCCTGTCTGCCCGATGTACTGAGAACCTAGCTGGCTGTATGGACAGGGAGAGTATATCCGGAGAGAGCCATGATTCCGTGAAACAGAGTATGTTACAGTCCCTGATGTCTCTCTGGAAGGAGATCCTCGCCCTGAGCTTGTCTACTTTATTGTCCAGGGACTGAACATTAGCGAGTAAAATACTTGGAAGCGGTGGATGGTGCGCATGCCTCCTGAGTCGGACTAGAAGTTCACTCCTGTAACGGCTCTCGTCGAAAGGAGTGGACCAAAGCGCAGCGTGGAAAGTGTTCATGATATTTATTTTCAAAAAACACTCAAACAAAATAACCAAAGTGAAAAACGAAAGCGCACAGTTGTGTAAGGCAAAATAAACTATACAGAAAACAAGATCCCACAAAACCCAAACGGAAAAGGACAACTTATATATGATCCCCAATCAGAGACAACGATAGACAGCTGCCTCTGATTGGGAACCACACCCGGCCAAACACAAAGAAATAGAAAACATAGAATATCCCACCCGAGTCACACCCTGACCTAACCAAACATAGAGAATAATAAGGATCTCTAAGGTCAGGGCGTGACAACTCCGAATATCTCTTCTCCGCCTGTGGCGTCTTGGATCAGCCTCTGGAATAAGTTAAATTGCCCTGTGGGGTACAAACAAAGGTTCCAATTCGGGAAAGTCGTATTTCTGGTCGTAATGCTGGTGAGTTACTGCCACTCTGATATCCAAAAGTTATTTCCGGATGTATGTAATAACATAAAAACAATTCTGGGCTAATAATGTAAGAAATAACAAAAAAATACGAAATACTCTGAAGTTACTTAGGGGCTAAAAACAGAGCTGCCATGTCTGTCGGCATCATCTCTCTCTCCCTCCCTCTCTCTCTCCCTCTCTGTCTCTCTTAGTGGGGTGTTAAGAAGAGTAGCAGAAGTCAAATAGGATATAGGGATACTATGTCCTTTGTGTCAGTTTGAATTGGGTTAAGGAAGTTCGTATTTATCTGCCATATATATGGCACTGAGGTAGTATGGAGAGTGATGCATTTTAACCTATGCATCTGCAGCATCCAATGCAATACAAGTACATCAGGTCATTTTCAAAGAAGACATTTCCCACTATTTAAACTTCAGTCTTGAAGACTAATATGAGGGTAAATCAAGATAGTTATTCTAATGTCTAGATGACCCCCCCCCTACATTCCTTAGCCTCTTCACTCTTCCTCACCCCTCTGGGGGTCCTAGCTCACCCCCTTGCCCCCTCCCTTTCCCTCCAGGCCATGCAGGGGTGTTGTTTCTCAGAGAGGGCCGGATGACCGAAGGGGGCCAATCTCGTCAGTGTCTCCCATCTGAGCCTGTGTTCTGTTCAGCCCAGACTGAGACTCCCAGCCAGGCCATTCTTCTCCTCATTGTTCCCATCCTAAACAATAAACAAGGCTTTTTTTGAATGTTTTGCTGACCCAAAAAACATCAAAGACCACTGTGATAAAAATCCTTGGGAAACCAGAACAGGTTCTAAAAGATTATCAGAATGAAACCTTTTGATTTAAAAGACTATATTGAAAGTGATTAACTGTCTGTGACAAGCAGTGGATTTCAGTTCAACTTAGATAATTGAATTGTCATTCAAACAGATCATTTGTCATGATAATGTTTTCTGCATCGCCTTTGACCGAGGCATATAAGTATGATCAGCTCTGTTTGAAGTGCATGTGGTGGTGCATGTGTCTGTGTGAGATCCACAAACAGTGAATGTGAGAGCGAACCCTCTCCTACACTCAGAGAGGCTAGCTGTCTCCCACAGGGCCCAGTCAATCAGAGCCTCCTTAAGGTTGATCGATTGTCTCTTCTGAGAAGCTGACATTTGAGGTGTGCTGACAGCAGTCCCACCCAGCACATGCCTCGCCTCCAGATGTTGACATACACCAATGGAGAACATCCTTCAGGTCCCAGTGTGTGTGTGTCTACTAATCTTGGTCACATTACCACAGTGCTGTGTTTACCCCTTCTCCCCCTCTACCCTGGGGTGGTTTGAGCTCTTCGTCACCATGGCGACAGCACGCCCACCTCAAGCTCTCACATCAGTGTGTGTGTTGTTTACCACATTTACCGGTAACTCTCTCAACGGTTGACCTTGTTAGTCGTCAGAGTATGGCCAGTGGCAAGAGCCGTCAACACACACCCACGCACGCAGGCACGCACGCACCACCTGAATGGGCGCATACATAGAGGGATATCAGCCATGGCAAGGCCAGGCTCCATATAAGGGGAAAATGCTCAGGTGGGATGTACAGGTATATCAACACATACAGTACACACCCCTTGACCTTTTCCACATTTTGTTACGTTACTAAAAGTGATTAAATCTTTTCCCCCCCATCAATCTACACACAATACCCCATAATGACAAAGCAAAAAACGTTTTTTAGAAATTGTTGCAAATCTATAAAGAAATGAAAAACAGAAATATCACATTTACATACAAATACCTTCTGTTAAACTTTTCTGTATTTATATATCTGTACATGTTATGTATGTTGTGACTGCTGTTGTGCAAAGCTGTCATCAAGGCAAAGGGTGGCTACTTTGAAGAATCTCAAATACATTATTCCATATGTGTTATTTCATAGATTTTATGTAGAAAATAGTAAGAATAAAGAAAAATCCTGGAATGAGTACTGTGTCCAAACTTTTGACTGGTACTGTATGTATCAATGTATGTACACTACCGTTCAAAAGTTTGGGGTTGGTTAGAAATGTCCTTGTTTTTGAAAGAAAAACAAATGTTTTGTCGATTAAAAGAACATCAAATTGATCAGAAATACAGTGGAGACATTGTTAATGTTGTAAATTAATATTGCAGCTGGAAACGGCAGATTTTTTATGGAATATCTATTTGGCGTACAGAGGCCCATTATCAGCAACTATCACGCCTGTGTTCCAATGGCACGTTGTGTTAGCTAATCCAAGTTTATCATTTTAAAAGGCTAATTGATCATTAGAAAACCCTTTTGCAATTATGTTAGCACAGCTGAAAACTGTTGTTCTGATTAAAGAAGCAATAAAACTGTCCTTCGTTAGACTAGTTGAGTATCTGGAGCATCAGCATTTGTGGGTTCGATTACAGGATCAAAATGGCCAGAAACAAATAACTTTCTTCTGAAACTTGTCAGTCTATTCTTGTTCTGAGAAATTAAGACTATCCATGCGAGAAATTTCTAAGAAACTGAAGATCTCGTACAACGCTGTGTACTACTCCCTTCACAGAACAGCGCAATCTGGCTCTAACCAGAATAGAAAGAGGAGTGGGAGGCCCCAGTGCACAACTGAGTAAGAGGACAAGTACATTAGAGTGTCTAGTTTGAGAAACAGGCGCCTCAAGTCCTCAACTGGCAGCTTCATTAAATAGTACCCGCAAAACACCAGTCTCAACGTCAACAGTGAAGAGGCGACTCCGGGATGCTGGCCTTCTAGGCAGAGTCGCAAAGAAAAAGCCATATCTCAGACTGGCCAATAAAAAGAAAAAGAATGTGCAAAAGAACATAGACACTGGACAGAGGAACTCTGTCTAGAAGGCCAGCATCCCGGAGTCGCCTCTTCACTGTTGACGTTGAGACTGGTGTTTTGCGGAAATATCACATTTACATAAGTATTCAGACCCTTGACTCAGTACTTTGTTGAAGCACCTTTGGCAGTATTTACAGCCTCGAGTCTTCTTGGGTATGACACTACAAGCTTGACACACCTATATTTGGGGAGTTTCTCCCATTCTTCTCTGCAGATCCTCTCAAGCGCTGTCAGGTTGGATGGGGAGCGTCGCTGCACAGCTATTTTCAGGTCTCTCCAGAGATGTTCGATCGCGTTCAAGTCCAGGCTCTGGCTGGGCCACTCAAGGGCATTCAGAGACTTGTCCCGAAGCCACTCCTGCATTGTCTTGGCTGTATGCTTAGGATCGTTATCCTGTTGGAAGGTGAACCTTCACCAAGGTCTGAGGTTTTGAGCACTCTGGAGCAGGTTTTCATTAAGGACCTCTCTGTACTTTGCTCCGTTCATCTTTCCCTCGATCCTGACTAGTCTCCCAGTCTCTGCTGCTGAAAAACATCCCCACAGCATGATGCTGCTACCACCATGCTTCACCGTAGGGAAAGTGCCAGGTTTCCTTGAGACATGACGCTTGGCATTCAGGCCAAAGAGTGCAATCTTGGTTTCATCAGACCAGAGAATCTTGTTTCTCATGATCTGAGAGTCCTTTAGGCGCCATCTGGCAAACTCCAAGTGGAGGAGTGGCTTCAGTCTGGCTACTTCCCATAAAGGCCTGATTGGTGGAGTGCTACAGAGATGGTTGTCCTTCTGGAAGGTTCTCCCATCTCCACAGAGGAACTCTGGAGCACTGTCAGAGTGATCATCGGCCCTTGTCCCACGATTGCTCAGCTTGGCCAAGCTAGGAAGAGTCTTGGTGGTTCCAAACTTCTTCCATTTAAGAATGATGGTGGCTATTGTGGTCTTGGGGACCTTCAATGCTGCAGAAATTTGTTGGTACCCTTCCCCAGATCTGTGCATCGACACAATCCTCTCAGAGCTCTACGGACAATTCCTTTGACCTCATTACCTCATTACTCTGACATGTACTGTCAACTGTGGGACCTTATATAGACAGATGTGTGCATTTCCAAATCATGTCCAATCAATTGAATTTACCACAAGTGGACTCCAATCAAGTTTTAGAAACTTCTCAAGGATGATCAATGGAAATAAGATGCACCTGAGCTCAATTTCGAGTCTCATAGCAAAATACGGTATTATTATTTTTTATGTTTAATACAATCGCAAAAATTTCTAAAAACCTGTTTTCGCTTTGTCATTATGGGGTATTGTGTGTACATTGATGAGGATTTCTTTTTTTTTTAAATCCATTTTAGAATAAGGATTGTAATGTAACAAAATGTGAAAAAGGGAACGGGTCTGAATACTTTCCCGAATGCACTGTATGTATATTTTTTTACTGCTCTAGGTATATCATTATTGTTTGGATAAGTTTATTTACTATTAGGTATAGATTTTTATCTTACATTTTTTCAGTCTTTATGCGATGCGCACTGCAGAGAACACAGGAAGAAGAATTATCACTGAATTATCAGTGAATTATTGTAATGTTTGTTTATGTGTCAATTAATACCATAAGGGATGGGTTGCCAATTGGCGATTTAATATGAAAATAAAATGTCATTCATTCACAGAGTGTAAGTAATTTCAGTTTTTTATTTTCAATACATTTGCAAAATTGTCTAAAAACCTATTTTCGCTTTTAGACAGTTGCATTTTTTTTCAACATCAAAAACTGCATTAAATCTGCCATCCTCTTTTAATTTTATATGTGACAGGATCACAGGATGATGTTCAAAATCAAACACATATTAGCAAAGTTAGCCCTTTATCGTGAGACCCTAGCTTTATTATGCTGGTATTGTGATCTAATACAGTAGCTACTAAAACAAATTCAATCCTAGCATATTAAATTAAATCCATCCCAGTAATTATTATTGACCACAGTAAATGGTTGCAATAATGCTCTATATCCCCAATAGGATTAGCGCTTCATAGGATGCGTCCCAAATGGGCACTATTCTCTATTTCCTACTTTTGACCAGGGCGCAAAGGGCTATGGTCAAAAGTAATGCACTATAGGGAATAGGGTGCCATTTGGGACACACAATGTATTTAGTGGTTTTCATTTTAAACGGGAAATAATCCCCCTCTTCATTACAGTGGTGCCTGTTTTTCCATCTCAGTTTAATTAGTCTTGTTTGACCACAGGCCTTATAACAATATGGCTGTGGTATAATAAAAAAGGGAGGGGCTGTCTGAGAGAGAGCTGACCCCTCCCCTCCACTCTGGCCAGGGGGAGGGGCTGTCTGAGAGAGAGGCCATTCCGGCTCCACAGACAGATGAGATAATATATGACAGTTTCTGACACCTACCTCAGCTGAACCGTGCAGCGGAGAGAACACGCGCACACACGCGCACACACACACACACACACACACACTCACACTCACACTCACACTCACACTCACACACACACACACACACACACACACACACACACACACACACACACACACACACACACACACACACTCAATATTCCTACAGGGTTAGTCAAATACGGCCTCTTTAAAGTGACGGTTAATTATATCCCAATTACATTACCTCTTCAACTCTGAAAACATGAATTACAGCTTTTAGAGTCCTGTTAGTAGGCAAATATCACCTCAAGACCCACCTTACTAAATGGAGCAAAAGAGGTATCCTATAGAACAATACACTGGAATCTGTTGAAACTGAAAGATATAAACCCCACTAACCTTTAAAGTTCCAGTCTGGGATCTGGGAATCAGAATCTGTTGAAAGATTTATAAACCCCCTCTAACCTTTATCAAGCCAGAATGACGGTTAGGTAGAAAGAGGAGGGTGATCTCAACTGCCCAACCTCCTGTTCTGTGTAACACTATCAACACGTTGCCTCAGCCTGGTTAGCCAGCAGCCTTAAGGAGAGGTGTTTGACTGTGACAGGACTGTGTGTCTCCAGACATTAGCAGGTAATTAGTGGGCCGCTGTTGGACCAAGCCCGGTCGGCCATGATGGTGGAACACCGTTGGTTGTCTGCTCTGACCTTTACTGGCCTGATATTAAGCTTCATTTGTGGCACAGCTCTAGCAGTAACCTTTTCCTTTCACCAGGCAGACCACCATGTGATCAGAGGAGGCCTGTGGCCATATCCGTTCCTAGTACTGGAATGTAATTTTAGATCTTGAAAATGATGCCGAAGACATGAAATGAATCAAATGAATGAATGATTTAGACATGAATGGCTGTTGTCCTAACACAAAAACAATAGATGTGTCTGCAGAATTATACAACACTCAATGTTAACCCTTTACACTCATACCCGTATACGGGTTGAAAATGGCAGATTTGGGCGCTGATAAGCGCGTAAATTGGAACGCAGTGGCTGTACAGTAACATGCTATGAATGTCATCAGAGTTCAGGTTCTGCGCTTCACAGCTCTCTATCTGTATGGGTTTGACTGACAGCTGTTCTGAACTTGAGCACCTCACGTGACAAGAAGTTGCCCCCCATCCCTCCCGATATTGGGCAACTTTTGCAAATGTTTTGTTGTCTGAGTGAGGGAAATATGTAAATTAAGAGGACTCGATGTATTTTAAAAGATGAGACGTATTTTAAAATACTGATTTGATGTCAAACAAGAAAGCCAAACACCCGTGAGTCCAAATGTGCACTTCACATTTCCATATCATAAAACTCATGTCATATACAGATGTAGGATATTAATTTGAAACCGTTTGCTAGACCAGGAAAATAACCTTGCACCAAAAGGAAATGTGAATTATTATAATTCATGGACATTTTGTTTAAGGGTTAATCAATTTTTCGTTAGGGCAAATAAAGTCTGACATTTTAAAGTGATCGAAAGGACACCATCGTGCTCTCCCAGAGGCTTAAAACCCGTAAATTCTGACAAACAAAAGGTGTAATGGGTCCGCACTCAAAAAGACGTTGCATAAAGCTTACTTCATTTTTAGATTTTGATATATTTTTCACTGCATCAGGGATAGCGTACACAGACGTTTCGGCTTTGCAGCCTTCAGTGTATAGATACAATTTCATTTTAATTCAAAACAGCATTTATAAGGAACAACCGATGAGCAGCAGGTGCTTCTAATCAAGGTTGTCACTCATCTTCCAATCAGGGATGTGGCTTTTCTGGTCTACAAGTTAGTCAAAAGAAGAAATACAGAATTATAGGCTCTGGGAGCGGGCACGAAGGGCAATTCATGAATCATTTGACTTAGGTGTCTGCTCACTTGGATACATTATACCAATTCATGAGACGGCTTACCACAAAGGACATCAGGCTCAGCCATTCATAAATATGTGGGACTGACTCACAAACGATATGCAAAATCTAATATGGACAGTGTTCTTGTAAAACAGTCAAAATTTGGCCTATAGGAAGGAGGTGAAATCTAGTTCTTTGTTTAACCCGTGTGGAGATACAGAACTTAATTTATACAGTATATCCACATGGCTTCTCTTTGGAGTCATTTGTTGTCGTAATCACCTTCTCTGCGTGGTGGATTAACTTTTTAGATCCCGACGCAATGCAATTCATTAATAGAATGATTTTGTTCTATAAAGTGTCTAGCAACTAGCGAGGTGATATCTTGACGTCTGATAGTGGATTTATGTTCTCCAAGGTGTTTCAAGACGCGACAGGAAAATGCAGGAAAATTCTCAGCAACAAAAGAGTGATCAAACTAAGATCCTACATCTGTACAGTGTCAACATTTATAATCACTATGTTTGATGTACAGTTACAAGATGACCTGGCATCATAGCCTGGGTTGCTCTGAACAGAATAAGCTTATGTTTGTCTATAAATTATGTTCGCTGCTGCACACGCACCTGAATGCACTCATGACTCCTTTCTATGCGGACTAAAATTAAGATCTGTTTCTCTGAATTGCCTTGTGAAAGCCTAAGATCGTATTTTTGTCACTTCCTGGTCTGTTTCACCTGTCCTTGTGCTTGTCTATACCCCCCCCCCCCCCCCCAGGTGTCGCTCATCTTCCCCATTATCCCCTGGGTGCTTATACCTGTGTTCTCTGTTTGTCTGTTGCCAGTTCGGCTTGTTTGTCAAGTCAACCAGTGTTTTTTGTATCAGCTCCTGCTTTTCCCAAGTCTCTCTTTTCTCATCCTCCTGGTTTTGACCCTTGCCTGTCCTGCCCCTGAGTCCGCCCCCCTGACCACTCTGCCTGACCCTGAGCCTGCCTGCCGTCCTGTACCTTTGCCCCGTCTCTGGATTACCGACCTCTGCCTGTTCTGACCCTGAGCCTGCCTGCCGTCCTGTACCTTTGCCCCTGTTGCTGTAATAAACATTGTTACTTCGACACGGTCTGCATCTGGGTCTTACCTTATCCTGATAATTTTATAAATTAGCTAGTCATGTTGGCAATATAAGCTTTCAAATCATGCCCACCTGACCCAGATTGCAATTTCTAACGGACCGTTTTTGGATTGCGTAAACAAATCAAATCACATTTTATTTGTCATATACACATGGTTAGCAGATGTTAATGCGAGTGTAGCAAAATGCTTGTGCTTCTAGTTCCGTCCATGCAGTAATATCTAACAAGTAATCTAACCTAACAATTTCACAACAACTACCTTATACACACAAGTGTAAAGGAATGAATAAGAATATGTACATAAAAATATATGAATGAGTGATTGCCGAACGGCATAGGCAAGATATAGTAGATGGTATAGAGTACAGTATATACATATGAGATGAGTAATGTAGGGTATGTAAACATTATATAAAGTGGCATTGTTTAAAGTGGCTAGTGATACATTTTTCCCATTATTAAAGTGGCTAGAGTTGAGTCAGTATGTTGGCAGCAGCCACTCAATGTTAGTGATGGCTGTTAAACAGTCTAATGGCCTTGAGATAGAAGCTGTTTTTCAGTCTCTCGGTCCCCGCTTTGATGCACCTGTACTGACCTCGCCTTCTGGATGATAGCGGGGTGAACAGGCAGTGGCTTGGGTGGTTGTTGTCCTTGATGATCTTTTTGGCCTTCCTGTGACATCGCGTGGTGTAGGTGTCCTGGAGGGCAGGTAGTTTGCCCCCGGTGATGCGTTGTGCAGACCTCACTACCTGGAGAAGAGCCTTGCGGTTGTGGGTGGAGCAGTTGCCGTACCAGGCGGTGATACAGACTGAGAGGATGCTCTCCATTGTGCATCTGTAAAAGTTTGTGAGTGTTTTTGGTGACAAGCCAAATTTCTTCAGCCTCCTGATGTTGAAGAGGCACTGCTGCGCCTTCTTCACCCCGCTGTCTGTGTGGGTTGACCCTTTTAGTTTGTCCGTGATGTGTACACCAAGGAATTTAAAACTTCCCACCTTCTCCGCTACTGTCCCGTCGATGTGGATAGGGGGCTGCTCCCTCTGCTGTCTCCTGAAGTCCACGATCATCTCCTTTGTTTTGTTGACATTGAGTGTGAGATTATTTTCCTGACACCACACTCCGAGTGCCCTCACATCCTCCCTGTAGGCCATCTCGTCGTTGTTGGTAATCGAGCCTACCACTGTAGTGTCGTCTGTAAACTTGATGATTGAGTTGGAGGCGTGCATGGCAACGCAGTCATGGGTGAACAGGGAGTACAGGAGAGGGCTGAGAACGCACCCTTGTGGGGCCCCAGTGTTGAGGATCAGCGGGGTGGAGATGTTGCTACCTACACTCACCACCTGGGGGCGGCCCGTCAGGAAGTCCAGGACCCAGTTGCACAGGGCGGGGTCGAGACCCAGGGTCTCGAGCTTAATGACGCGTTTGGAGGGTACTATGGTGTTAAATGCTGAGTTGTAGTCGATGAACAGCATTCTTACATAGGTATTCCTCTTGTCCAGATGGGTTAGGGCAGTGTGCAGTGTGATTGCGATTGTGTCGTCTGTGGACCTATTGCGGCGGTAAGCAAATTGGAGTGGGTCTAGGGTGTCAGGTAGGGTGGAGGTGATAAGGTCCTTGACTAGTCTCTCAAAGCACTTCATGATGACGGAAGTGAGTGCTACGGGGCGGTAGTCATTTAGCCCAGTTACCTTAGCTTTCTTGGGAACAGAAACAATGGTGGCCCTCTTGAAGCATGTGGGAACAGCAGACTGGGATAAGGATTGATTGAATATGTCCGTAAACACACCAGCCAGCTGGTCTGCGCATGCTCTGAGGACGCGGCTGGGGATGCCGTCTGGGCCTGCAGCCTTGCGAGGGTTAACACGTGTAAATGTTTTACTCACCTCGGCTGCAGTGAAGGAGAGCCCGCAGGTTTTGGTAGCGGGCCGTGTCAGTGGCACTGTATTGTTCTCAAAGCGAGCAAAAAAGTTATTTAGCCTGTCTGGGAGCAAGACATCCTGGTCCGCGACGGGGCTGGTTTTCTTTTTGTAATTCGTGATTGACTGTAGACCCTGCCACATACCTCTTGTGTCTGAGCTGTTGAATTGCGACTCTACTTTGTCTCTATACTGGGACTTAGCTTGTTTGATTGCCTTGCGGAGGGAATAGCTACAATCTTTGTATTCGGTCATGTTTCCGGTCATCTTGCCCTGATTAAAAGCAGTGGTTTGCGCTTTCAGTTTTGCGAGAATGCAGCCATCAATCCACGGTTTCTGGTTGGGGAATGTTTTAATAGATGCTATGGGTACAACATCACCGATGCACTTGCTAATAAACTTGCTCACCGAATCAGCGTATTCATCAATGTTGTTGTACGATGCTATGCGGAACATATCCCAGTCCACGTGATCGAAGCAATCTTGAAGCGTGGAATCTGATTGGTCGGACCAGCGTTGAACAGACCTGAGCACGGGTGCTTTCTGTTTAAGTTTCTGTCTATAGGCTGGGAGCAACAAAATGGAGTCGTGGTCAGCTTTTCCGAAAGGGGGGCGGGGGAGGACTTTATATGCGCCGCGGAAGTTAGAATAACAATGATCCAGGGTTTTGCCAGCCCGGGTCGCGCAAACGATATGCTGATAAAATTTAGGGAGCCTAGTTTTCAGATAAGCCTTGTTAAAATTCCCAGCTACAATAAATGCAGCCTCAGGAAATGTGGTTTCCAGTTTACATAGAGTCAAATAAAGTTATTTCAAGGCCGTCGATGTGTCTGCTTGGGGGGGAATATACACGACTGTGATTATGATCGAAGAGAATTCTCTTGGTAGATAATGCGGTCGGCATTTGATTGTAAGGAATTCTATGTCAGGTGAACAAAAGGACTTGTGTTCCTGTATGTTGTTATGATGAATCATAAGGCATACACCCCCGCCCTTCTTCTTACCATAGAGATGCTTGTTTCTGTCGGCGCGATGCTTGACGAAACCAGGTGGCTGTACCGACTCTGATAGCGTGTCTCGAGTGAGCCATGTTTCCGTGAAACAAAGAACATTACAGTCTCCCTTGCTGGGATTTCGTCTACCTTGTTGTCAAGAGACTGGATATTGGCGAGTAGTATGCTCGGGAGCGGTGCGCGATGTGCCCGTCTACCGTGCCTGACCAGAAGACCACTCTGTCTGCCACTTCTGCAGCGCCGTTGTCTTGGATCGCCGGCTGGGATCTGATCCATTGTCCTGGGTGGTGGACCAAACAGAGGATCTGCTTCAGGAAAGTCGTATTCCTGGTCGTAATGTTGGTGAGTTGACGTTGCTCTTATATCCAATAGTTCCTCCCGACTGTATGTAGTAAAACCTAAGATTTCCTGGGGTAACAATGTAAGAAATAACACATAAAAAAACAAAATACTGCATAGTTTCCTAGGAACGCAAAGCGAGGCGGCCATCTCTGTCGGCCCCATCTATTACACAACAGTAATTGTGTAATGGCGGGGATGCAAATTTGTGTTCCAAACAAAGAAACTAAGTGTGCTTGCTCTAGTTCCTCAACTACACAGCTAGGAAAGCTTAAAAAAAGCACCTTATAATTGGAAGACTCTTCTTTGAGTCATAAAAGTGCATTGAAATTACTTAATAAGTGCACACTTTAGAGAGGTGTGTAGTCACTTGGAGTCACCAGTTATGTCACGACTCCGACCGAAGGTGACTCCCCTTCCCGTTCGGGTGGCGCTCGGCGGTCGTCGTCGCCGGCCTACTAGCTGCCACTGACTCTTTTTCCTCCCCCTCCTTATGTGTTTATTTGTTACACCTGTGTGGAGGTGATTATAATTAGTTGGGCTTTATTAGTCAGCCAGCCCGTACGTTTCTTTGTGCGGGATTGATTCAGTTGTACCTTGGTATCGGGAGTAGACGAACGTATTGTTTATTTCGTTCGTAGAGTGTATTTGGACTGTTTTTTTGTCCCCCGTGTATGGGGCATTTGTTTGTACACCCAGTGTTTTCGTGGGGACATTGTTTACCGTGTGTGCATTAAAAGCACTATATTGAACTCTCTGTTGTTCCTGCGCCTAACTTCACACCCCCGACACCCAGAGCGTTACAAGTTAGTCCTCTCACTCAAACTCATGTCATTGTTTTGTCTTATGTTGCACCAACTACCCCACAGGAATATTGTTATCGTGTTACAGAGTATTTTCAGATTTCGTTATAAACAAATGCAGCAAAAAGTACAGTAAATGTAAAATGCACATACAATAAATCAATAGTGTAATGCTTGGATTCAGTATTGTGTCAGGTGAACCTTTTCCTGAACTTTTGTCTAATAATTTCCCCATAATCTCCAAAATGTTCCCTGTCAAATCGCTACCATACTTATGCATATGCTTTTCATATGTATTCTGTAAGAAAAATTTCAATTTAGTCCTATCCATATAGGCCAATTCCCACAAGTGTAAAGGGTTAGTCATTCCATGAACAGAAACACATTCCCATCCAGCTATTAGCCAAAGCCTCGTATTGCATTCCAGAAACCAGATCATTATTATTCTCTCCAGCAGAACTACTGAGTGTAAAAAGAGATCATATAATACTGGTAGGTGCCAATACCCCACAGCTAGAAGCATTGAGATACAGTTTGTGTATGAAATAAAGTATCAGAAATCAGATAAGCAGTCACAAGTCTCCATCAAGATTGGGACCATGTCCATCTCCCAGTTAAAGAAGATCATAGGTGAAAATACAACAGCCAGTGTACAGTATAGTAGAGCCCATTCAGATGCAGTTTGTGTGCTAGAGGAAGAAACTAATCTACTCTAACGTTCACTAGTCTCTATCAAGATCAGACTATCTGCTGACCAGATATCTCATCTCCTGGTCAGCTGTTTTCATCACAGAGGATTTTCAGTGTGTTAGGAACACAGGCATTGAGTAAGAATGATGGAAAAAAGTACCACTGGAACACTGTGCAACCAGGCCAGAGAGAGGGCATGGAGGTAGCACAGGGTGGAGGGATGACTCAAAGTTCACAATCCAACGTGCCTGAAAACAGGAACAATTGATCTGAAAACTCATTCAATAATTTCTGACCATTTATCAGGGACCATTTATCAGACGTAAGTAAAGCTAGTACATGTTTTGCCGTAAAGTCACCTTTAAACTTGTCTTAACACATTTATTGCCCTAAGGCTCTGTGCTTGGTCGAGCAAGGTACAGTAATCTGTCAATTGACTGAAGTCAAACCCTTGGACTATTCCCTAGGGTGCTATTTCAGTTGTAGACTTGGTGCTACTGTAAGCTAGCTAGCACACCCCATACTGCGACGGAATGTAGCTAAGAGGGAGAACAGAATGGTGCAGAGACCAGGCAGACCCCCAACCTCCTTCCTTAGCTTTTGTTTATCGGCTCAAACCAATATCCCCTCAGAGTGTTAGCTACATTAGCTGGCCTGGCACGGCACACTGGCCCTCACACATGGATCACATCACAGAGACCCAGTACGAATGCCACTGGGCTTAATGGACTCCTTAAACTGGCAATTAGCGGAAGGCTAAGCCAGGTGAATGTGAGTGTAATGGACATTGGACACAGGGCCTAGAAAGGGAACACACATATTCATGCTCATGCACGCTATCACTTACATGTCTGCTCAGACACACACGTGCACACACATGCACACAAGCGTGCACACACACACACACACTTGCGTTTGCACGCCAGTTCCGTAGACACACATCAGGTGATCATGGAAAATAGGAGCTGATCGTTGACTGGTGGACTACAGGAGACAGAAGAGGGAGCCCGCCCCCATCCTCATCGACGGGGCTACAGTGGAGAGGGTCAAAAGCTTCCAGTTCCTAGGCGAACACATCACTGAGGACTTGAAATGGTGCCACCACACCGACACCGTGGTGAAGAAGGCAGGTGGCTGAAGAAATTTGTCATGGCCCCTAAGACTCTCACAAAATTCTACAAATACACCATTGAGCGCATTCTGTCGGCCTGCATCCCCGCCCGGTACTCTGCCTGGCACCTTAGACACTGTCACAAGCCGACTACCATCCGGCACTGCACCTTGAGACTAATGCCCCATGTTTATAGAGTCATTGCACGCTGGTCAACTCATATTTAGTTTATATACTGTTGTTTACTCACTGTGTATGTATATACTGTATTCTCAACATAGCTCATCCTAATATACCTACTATTATCTTTCCAAATTATATACTGTCTATACACACCACATATTTACATTCTGGATTCTCACACATGCTCACTCTACTTGGATTGTTATTTTTTGATTTCTTGTTTAGATCTGAAAATCTGTGTAGGTGACCAATAAACTTTGATTTGATTTGATCAATTCCACTGTATTCTTTGAGCAGAATCACTTTGCTTTGATTTTCTGACATTGATGATATCATCTTCTAGGCACACAGTGAGGACAGGTGAGGCGATGGTTTGTCTATAAACAAAGCAAGCTATTATGTCAAAACAGCCTAAAACCTCAAACATTATAAGTCGTGTGTTACTGGCCAATCTTTAAGAACCCCATTGTTAGCCATAACAGTATTTAATAAAGAGCAAGTTATAAAACAAAGATATTCTCAGTAAGCTGTCTCAATGTGAGACTAATAAGGACATAGTACTGTAAAGGAATTCTCCGGTACTTTTGTATACTTTTTAGCCAGTAGTTCTCAAAGTAGCGCTCACAAGCCAAAAGTGGACGCTGAAAATTGTGTACTACGTCAAATATGTGTAGATATGTGCACCACGTCATAGCTCTCTCTCTCTCTCTCTCTGCTGTGGGGGCATCATGTGCATCTTGCTAGCTGTCACTCCCCATATGGCGAGGGCCTGAAGTTTATTGGTTGAACTCAAATTGCTAGGGGGCATGCCAAACAGTTGTTTTCAAACTAGGGATTTTGTGGCTAATTGAGGTAAGACAGTAATTCTGCTCATAGATTATGTATGTACTATATAAACTATACATTGACACATCCAGCCCAATGCAGGAAGTTTAAAAAATACTTAGAAGTCTCCATCTTTAAGATGGCTTCCCTATACTAAAGTGTTACCCACCAAACCTTGGATTGAAGGAACATTCACTGCACAGTATGGCCTCTATAATGTATGCAATTTTTGGGTGCCTGAAATCTAGAGAGAGCGAGATAGGAAAAGAGAGAACGAGTGAGAGAGAAAGGAGAAGGGAGAGCGAGAGAGAGAGAAAGAGAGGGAAACAGTGATAGATAAAGAGCATTTGATGGGGTTATGATTTGAGTCTCTGACCCAGGGCCCTTACCGGATAGCCTTCTGTTTTCTTCTGGCACCACTTCAGTAGCGCGTTCCTCTTAGAACCCCCGTACTCCCGCGCCAGTGCAGCCAAGGGGTCCTTTCTTTCCACACTGACACCAGTGACAGACACCACAGCCATGGACGGAGAAGGAAACAACAGTAATGTTATGACATCTGACCTGTGTGTGGGGACGTGTATCCTCATAAAACCAGCAACCTTACATCAACCTCACATACACACACACGTGCATGCAAATACACACACACACACACACACACACACACACACACACACACACACACACACACACACACACACACACACACACACACACACACACACACACACACACACACACACACACACACACACACACACACACACAGGAGCTGATTTGATCCCCTGGGCTGTCATAATGAAAGCTAATCAGAGTAGAGTAGTCTCTGTGGCCATGGAAACATCAGGAGACACCCTGGTCATTGCTCTCACTTAGCAACATGGTCAACATGAAACACATGCTGTGAGTCACAACACACTGTAGCTTGGGGAGTCGGGAATTGTCTTAACAAATGTTGCTGTCGAAAAGCCTGTGTATGAATTCACTGGAGTGACATACTCTAGAGAAAACAATAACAAGGAGCAACAAAGGAGCAACAAACATTTTCACATGCACAATCTAGTGTGTGTGTGATGAGATTTTAATAGTAGAACATTGGGTCACCCTCGATATCACATTAGTTATGCATCTTTGTCATTAGCTCAAGATAAACAATGGCAGTCAGTAAAAACTGGGGCAATCAGGTGATAGATACAGATATGTTCAGTGACCCTACTGTAATCCTCTCCCAGTTCATCACTGATCTAACGGTGAATCGAATTCAGTTGAAACTGTGTCACTGAGTATGACTGTTAAGACCTATCAGTATGAATGTGTATGAAGGTGTGTGGGGGCGTGTAAGTGTGTGTCATCTACTCTATGTGAATAGAACGGTGGTGATGTGTGATGTTTCAGGTGATACATGAAATTCTCTGTAGTGAGCTCTCTTTCTCTATAATACTTTCTCTGTATTTGTACTTTACTTTGTAGTAGCAAGAACAGTACTGTTAGCTAAAATCTGCACAAGCACAGGTACACTACCGTTCAAAAGTTTCGGGTCACTTAGAAATGTCCTTGTTTTTGAAAAGAAAAGCATCTGGGATGTTGCCTAGAAGGCCAGCATCCCGGAGTCGCCTCTTCACTGTTGACGTTGAGACTGGTGTTTTGTGGGTACTATTTAATGAAGCTGCCAGTTGAGGACTTGTGAGGCGTCTGTTTTTCAAACTAGACACTCTAATGTACTTGTCCGCTTGCTCAGTTGTGCACCGGGCCTCCCACTCCTCTTTCTATTCTGGTTAGAGACAGTTTGCACTGTTCTGTGAAGCGAGTAGTACACAGCGTTGTACGAGATCTTCAATTTCTTGGCAATTGCTCAAATGGAATAGCCTTCATTTCTCAGATCAAGAATAGACTGACGAGTTTCAGAAGGAAGTTCTTGATTTCTGGCCATTTTGAGCATGTAATCGAACCCACACATGCTGATGCTCCAGATACTCAACTAGTCAAACGAATGCCAGCTTTATTGCTTCTTTAATCAGAACAACATTTTTCAGCTGTGCTAACATAATTGCAAAAGGGTTTTCTAATGATCAATTAGCCTTTTAAAATGATACACTTGGATTAGCTAACACAATGTGCCATTGGAACACAGGAGTGATGGTTGCTGATAATGGGCCTCTGTACCCCTATGTAGATATTCTATTAAAAATCAGCTGTTTCCAGCTACAATAGTCATTTACAACATTAACAATGTCTACATTGTATTTCTGATCAATTTGATGTTATTTTAATGGACAAAAAAAAACAAGGACATTTCTAAGTGACCCCAAACTGTTGAACGGTAGTGTAGATACGTGTGTATTAGTTTTTGTGCCAGAGTGCCTCTGAGTGTGTCTCCAGGATGGAGGGCCCACCTGAGCTTGCTGTTGTTCCTGTTGTAGCTCATGGAGTGACTGCAGCTGCTGAGGGTTGCTGGGGACTTGATGACTGACTCCAGGGAAGGACTCTTCCTCATAAGGCTGCTGGGCTTCAGCTCATCCCCAGAGCCCCCGTACTTATCTGGGAAACACAACATCAGGAAACAGGGAGGAAGGGAGACGTGGACAGTGAGAGAAAGCGCATATTTCACTGGAAGGCCATGGTCTCTTCCTCCCCCTGAAATCTCTCTGGCCCACAGAATACTACTGATCTGAACATCATAGAAAAAGACCAAAGACCAAATTAGGTTATATTATGCAGTGGTATAGTTGGTGATTAAATTGTTTGGGTGTAGTAGAACTACATAATGTGCTGTCTTTTTTGCTGTCATTTGGCAAAATAAACTCCAGCTTCTCAAATTTCTCAAAGTTCAATCCCCAAAAGGGAGATGAAAGAAAATGTTCACATATTCTCCAGTTTCTTTACTCAAGTAACATAATGCAGCTGTGGTTCCAGCTAAACATGCACTGTTTCAAATGAACAAAAAAAAATAGGCTAATCAGAGTAGACATTTGAGTTTGAGTCATTGGCCAATCCTTGGTCAGAGCAATGAGTCATTCAAAGCTAATGTTCGGTCACAATGCACTTCATCAAAAAGATGGGACTGCTGTCTGCTGGATTAGTTAGATTTATACTCTGATACTGTTTCTACAGATGTAGGATCTTGATTTGATCACTCTTTTGTTGATGAGAATGCTAACTTGCAGTGTATTCAAGTTTCAAAAAGGCTTATAAACTTTGTAACTTCCACTTTACATTTCAGACTTGATCAGCCCTAACTTAAAACGTATCAACCCTTACAAAATTTCCATTAATTATAATACACATAATAATTCACATTTCCTGTTGCTGCAGGATTATTTTCCTGCTGTAGCAAACTGGCTCAAACTAAGATCCTACAGTACATCTGTACTTGCTTTCTCTACGGAGTGTGTCACTTACCTGGATGAGAGAAATCTCCATGGTTGATCCTTTTCTCCAGTGTCTTTGAGAGTGGTTTGATAGACGAATGCCTCTATCCAAAACAAAACAGACTTTTAACAGTCCAATTCATGTCCCAGACATACTTTACTTAATGGCTTTATAAAGGTACTTTTATAAAAGTAGCTAGTTTATAAATGATTAATTATTAGTTTATAGATAATTTATAATTCGGTAACAAACTGTTATAACACATTGGTTGATATTGTAGTGCATACTGAAGAGGGCCTGTACTGTACCTGAATGGGGGAGACTGCAGCTGCGGGTGCTGTGCGGACAGGGATCCCACTTAGAAGGCGTCTAGGTGAGGAGTGCATCTGTACCGTGTGTCCAGGCCCAGGTCCATCTGCAATGCTCAACACATGAATGTACATAAGCCACGGGGTGGACGTTTAAGTGGAAAGTGAATGAGGAAGTGATTAATTGATACCGTATTCCATGATTATGTCCCATGAACTCCTACGACTATCTTTTACACCTTGTTAAGCAAACAGACCTCCAAGGTTAGACTGTTTAAGTATGATGTTATTGGTAAGGTTTCCTTCTCTATCACTGCTGCTAAGCCAGGAATGTTTCCCCTCAACAGCCTGTCGGCCAGTCATCTGTGCTTGATTGAACTTGCCTAGTGCAATGGAACCAAAGGAATAGTCACAAAAGTGCAATCCCCTCACCCGGCACTCCAAGCAGGTGCAATCAAATGCTCAAAGAACTTTGAAGTATTATTTTAACTCAGGTCTGCTGGTCTGTGTGGAGGAGTGAGAAGGAGGGATGCTCTGTGCTCACTCTGTACTGCTGTGTCAAAGGACTTGATGAGGGATTTGACGGTGGCTCCGGGCTCCGAGGGTGAGGAGGCAGCATTGCTGTTGGTGTTGATGGATAAGGAGGTGGTCGGTGTCTGGGTGGTCTGGGTCATAGAGATGCCACGCCAGTGAGGACTGCCGTCTGCGTCCGACAAACTCTCAGAGTCGCCACGCAACAACCTGAGAGAGACAAGGGGAAAGAGATGCTCACAGTACAATATGGCACAACACATACTGTAACAGGTAGGAGCGCTGTTTTATTTAAGAGAATGGCAGATGTGTGTGTGGCTGTAGTCTATACCTTATCAGGGATTCTTATCATTACATTGGTTTACTAAGTGATTTGTAAGCAAGCATTTCACTGTAAAGTCTACATCAGTTGTATTGGCCACGTGTTAAATAACATGACATTGTATTTTACTTGGGTGTTGTCGGAACAATGGTTTAGAGATTACTCAATGTTCTAAAGCAAGGTAATGATGATGTTCGCCCAGTGCATTGACTGTTCTATGTAATATTTGCTCAATAGATCAGAAGCATATTGTGTATGATTACGTACACGTTATACATGTAAAAGTCAACAACTGGGTCTAATTTTACGCGACAACACCTGAACTGCAACAAAAAGTATGTACAAGGTTTACATTAGACATTAGACTGCAGATTATGAACAGAGAGAGCCTGAGGGAGTATTGTCACTGATGGATGAATATGGAAGGGTTGAGAAGAGAACTGAAATAAGGAAACAGGTGAGGAGGAAGCAGAACTACTGTAATGTCAACCTCCCAAAGACAGTGGCCTCAAACAAATGCATGCAAACAAAGTCAAGACTAGAGTCATTTCATTTATTGACTTTCCAATGAACAAATACAAAATACTTTTAAACAGACAGACAAACACCTTATATTGACTATTTCTCTAGATAAACTGTACTGTATATTTTATATGTCACAGGTATTAAAACCAGAGTCCAAGTCTCAATAAGATTTCACATAAAATAACACATCAAACTGTTGCACATTCACTTGTTGAACTGTTGAGCATGGCTTTAAATCAAAGGCAGAGAAAAGGTAATCAACACAGTTACCACCATATGTCTTACATTGAGGTGGCCTTTTTTGGCAATATCGATAGTACTCAAAGTTAAACTTAACCAGCACATCGATCTGTCTCTGGTCGAATACAATGGCTTGTGTATGACTGCATCTACTGAATAGTCCTGTTACTAGGTAATAATAATCACTATAACCTGAGGTTTACAGGATGGCAGTTGGTCATTATACACTTCTAATGGTTGTCACGATGCCAGCATCACTTCAACGATCTGACGTCTACCCTGAAGCAGTCATCAGAAATGAGAGGCTTTTTATTTGACCTGATGGGGTTGCATTAGAAATACTTCTGAATGAATGATAAAACCTTCACAATGCTTTTAGCTCCCTGAAGTTCAGAGTGGAATATTATGGCCTACAGAACTACAGGACACTTTGACATCGATTTGGACATTTTGATGAGTTAGGCCAGTTCATAATGAGTTTTAGGCACAGCTGTAAATCTGAGGCAGAGAGGACTATTTGAATTGGTCAGTGATCAGCAGTTGATTACCCTTATGGCTTAAATTTAGTGTCCTTCCTGTGAGGACATTATTAGTGATAGCGTGATATTGACCAGTGATAATGTAATAATATACTGTCTGTGGTTCAGTGTTGTTGTCTGTAGGCAGAACTCAAACTGGTGAGCTGGTCTTCAACTGTAGCTCAGTGATTACACACACAACGTAGGACTACTGACCAGCGCAGGTTATTGATGTTTTGCCATTCTTGATATTCTGGTAAATACCACCATCTAGAGGTACATTATCACACCACATTATCTGATCCAGATATTTAACACAAGGTGCAAATGAAATACCCAATGAAAATGTATGCTAAAACATTATTTTCCCCTTTCAACTACAGTACATGACTGCATCTAAGTAGCCGTGAATACTCTCAAAGAATTGAAACTTAAAGTGAACTGATTGTTGATTATTACCATAAAAAACTTCAATATCATCCAAGCACTTTTTGAAGTAACAGATATTCCAAACGGTCAGTTATAAGAAACGGATCGTATTCATAACCACAAATGCACAACTTACTAGAATAATTATAAACCAAAAGACCAATAAAACCAGCTGCAATCAACAAAAATAACTTGACATCTTTTTCTGTTTAGCTTTTTTAAGTTGCACTTGGCCTGAAACATAGTAATGAAGCCTAACAGAAAAAAATAATCTGACTCATAATGATAACTGGCAGCGTACAGGTGATAAACTGACTGTTTTGGCTTCAGTTTTTTTCTGAGAACTGAACAAAAATATTTCTCATTCTCATCATTTGTTTTCTTAACAAATCAATTACTCTTTTTTAGCAACACATTGAGTAAGTGAAAATTCACCACTGAGGGAATTTAAGTGTCTAAAAGGCACAAAAGCAAATAGGAATCAGTAACATAAACCCCTCCTATCTTATCATCAGTCCCCTCTCTTGACCGACAGAGAGGAGAGATTCATCAACACAAATACATCTGAAAGCACTGCAAACAATACAGATAAAAAGTGTACAGCATTTTAGAAAGATTTCACAAACAAAGATGTGTTAATTTGGCTGCCAAGTGCTGTTTCACAATAGATTGGATTAACAGTAAACCACAGTCTGACTCTGTCTGTCTGGTAAACCAACCTTGCTAATAAACCCATCAGAATTACATACCACATAACCGTTTTTATGGTAATACTGATCAAAGCAAATCTGTACAATAATACTGTCAGTCTGTCTTCAGAGGGTCCAAATGTGTTGTGGTTGGACTTTTCTACCGCCCCTCTACTGCAGTCTTGGTATCAAAACTGGCTCCAGCCCCAAGTCTGAAAAACAAGACCGAAACCAGAGACAACATGAGTTGAAATAAATAGAGAATATACCCTCTTAAAAAGCCATGTACTTGTCTACCTGTAATTTGTTTAAGACCCCAACTGGATGTAGCACAGCCAGAGTGGTTTATTTCTCTAAAGTCACTATAGCAATAAAGGCTATTTCCTCTGTCTGTCCCTCTCTCCATGTGTCTCTTAGCTGGCTAATCAAATCAAATCTACATGTCTCTGCGATCAGTATACAATGCTATACAGTGGGGCAAAAAAGTATTTAGTCAGCCACCAATTGTGCAAGTTCTCCCACTTAAAAAGATGAGAGAGGCCTGTAATTTTCATCATAGGTACACTTCAACTATGACAGACAAAATGAGAAAAGAAATCCAGAAAATCACATTGTAGGATTTTTAATGAATTTATTTGCAAATTATGGTGGAAAATAAGTATTTGGTCACCTACAAACAAGCAAGATTTCTGGCTCTCACAGACCTGTAACTTCTTCTTTAACCTCTTTGGGCTGCAGGGGCAGTATTGAGTAGCCTGGATAAAAGGTGCCCATTTCAAACGGCCTCGTACTCAATTCTTGCTCGTACAATATGCATATTATTATTACTATTGGATAGAAAACACTCTCTAGTTTCTAAAACCGTTTGAATTATGTAAAACAGAACTCATTTTGCAGCAAACTTCCTGACAGGAAGTGGAAAATCTGAAATCGATGCTCTGTTCTAGGGCCTGCCTATAAATGTGCTTGATATTTATTAGTATACATGCACTTCATACGCCTTCCACTAGATGTCAACAGGCAGTGAGAGAAGAAATGGAGTGTATAACATGATCTGAGGTCGAATAAAAGCTCTTGGCATGACGTAACCCCAATTTCCTGTTTTCTGGAACGCGCGAGAAGTGACCTGGTATTGCCTTCTGTAAAGCTGTCGTTATAGACGACTAATATCTCCGGCTTTGATTTTATTTGATACATGTGACAATATCATCGTAAAGTATGTTTTTTCAATATAGTTTTATTAGATTATTGAAATTTTTTCGGGACGTTATGCGTGTTGCTTTGTCTGCTTATGTTCAGGAAGGAGAGCTTCGCGCCACTTTGCTAGCTTTCCGTGCTAATTGACTGGAGAAGAGGACATTCTAAATCCAAACAACGATTGTTCTGGACAAAGGACCCCTTGTACAACATTCTGATGGAAGATCATCAAAAGTAGGACCCATTTTATGATGCTATTTCATATATCTGTCGAACATGTGAACTAGTAATTTGCGCCCAGATTTTGGGCACGCTCTCGCCATAACGTAAACTGCATGTCGTAATGAAGTTATTTTTAGAATTCTAACATGGCGATTGCATTAAGAACTAGTGTATCTATCATTTCCTATACAACATGTATTTTTTAGTAATGTTTATGAATAGTTATTTGGTCAGAATATGTGAGTGTCAGAAAAATATCCGGACATTGTGGGAAAAAGATGCTACGTTAGCACAATGTATAACCACTGATTTCAGCTCTAAATATGCACATTTTCGAACAAAACATAAGTGTATGTATAACCTGATGTTATAGGACTGTCATCTGATGAAGCTTATCAAGGTTAGTCAAAAATTATATATCTTTTGCTGGTTTGTTACGATCGCTAACTTTTGCTACTGGGGAATGGCTTGTGTTTCTGGCTATTGTGGTAAGCTAATATAATGCTATATTGTGTTTTCGCTGTAAAACACTTAAGAAATCGGAAATATTGGCTGGAATCACAAGATGCCTGTCTTTCATTTGCTGTACACCATGTATTTTTCAGAAATGTTTTATGATGAGTATTTAGGTATTTGACGTTGGTGTCTGTAATTACTCTGGCTGCTTCTGTGCTATTTCTGACGGTAGCGGTGATGGTAGCTGCAATGTAAAACTGATTTATACCTCAAATATGAACATTTTTCGAACAAAACATAGATTTATTGAATAACATGTTATAAGACTGTCATCTGATGAAGTTGTTTCTTGGTTAGTTTGGTTGGATCTTGGTTAGTTAGGTTGGTTTTGTGCATGCTATCTGTGCTGTGAAAAATGTCTGTCCTTTTTTGTATTTGGTGGTGAGCTAACATAAATATACGTGCTGTTTTCGCTGTAAAACATTTTAAAAATCGGACATGTTGGCTGGATTCACAAGATGTTTATCTTTCATTTGCTGTATTGGACTTGTTAATGTGTGAAAGTTAAATATTTCAAAAAAATATATTTTAAATTTCGCGCCCTGCACTTAAAGTGGCTGTTGTCATATTGTGCCCGGCTTCGGGCGTGCAGCCCAAAGAAGTTTTAAGAGGCTCCTCTGTCCTCCACTCGTTACCTGTATTAATGGAACCTGTTTGAACTTGTTATCAGTATAAAAGACACCTGTCCACAACCTCAAACAGTCACACTCCAAACTCCACTATGGCCAAGACCAAAGAGCTGTCAAAGGACACCAGAAACAAAATTGTAGACCTGCACCAGGCTGGGAAGACTGAATCTGCAATAGGTAAGCAGCTTGGTTTGAAGAAATCAACTGTGGGAGCAATTATTAGGAAATGGAAGACATACAAGACCCCTGATAATCTCCCTCGATCTGGGGCTCCACGCAAGATCTCACCCCGTGGGGTCAAAATGATCACAAGAACAGTGAGCAAAAATCCCAGAACCACACGGGGGGACCTAGTGAATGACCTGCAGAGAGCTGGGACCAAAGTAACAAAGCCTACCATCAGTAACACACTACGCCGCCAGGGACTCAAATCCTGCAGTGCCAGACGTGTCCCCCTGCTTAAGCCAGTACATGTCCAGGCCCGTCTGAAGTTTGCTAGAGAGCATTTGGATGATCCAGAAGAAGATTGGGAGAATGTCATATGGTCAGATGAAACCAAAATAGAACTTTTTGGTAAAAACTCAACTCGTCGTGTTTGGAGAAAAAAGAATGCTGAGTTGCATCCAAAGAACACCATACCTACTGTGAAGCATGGGGGTGGAAACATCATGCTTTGGGGCTGTTTTTTTGCAAAGGGACCAGGACGACTGATCCGTGTAAAGGACAGAATGAATGGGGCCATGTATCGTGAGATTTTGAGTGAAAACCTCCTTCCATCAGCAAGGGCATTGAAGATGAAACGTGGCTGGGTCTTTCAGCATGACAATGATCCCAAACACACTGCCCGGGCAACGAAGGAGTGGCTTCGTAAGAAGCATTTCAAGGTCCTGGAGTGGCCTAGCCAGTCTCCAGATCTCAACCCCATAGAAAATCTTTGGAGGGAGTTGAAAGTCCGTGTTGCCCAGCAACAGCCCCAAAACATCACCCCTCTAGAGGAGATCTGCATGGAGGAATGGGCCAAAATACCAGCAACAGTGTGTGAAAACCTTGTGAAGACTTACAGAAAACGTTTGACCTCAGTCATTGCCAACAAAGGGTATATAACAAGTATTGAGATAAACTTTTGTTATTGACCAAATACTTATTTTCCACCATAATTTGCAAATAAATTAATTAACAATCCTACAATGTGATTTTCTGGATTTTTTTTTCTCATTTTGTCTGTCATAGTTGAAGTGTACCTATGATGAGAATTACAGGCCTCTCTCATCTTTTTAAGTGGGAGAACTTGCACAATTGGTGGCTGACTAAATACTTTTTTGCCCCACTGTACATACCAAATGTTGTTTAGTTAATAAAGCAGATGTTAGAATGAGTACAAATCAGTCATGCCGTGTCATACTACTAGACAATTCTCCAGAGGAACCGAGAGACTAGATAAAGGATTGATTCAACAGAACAGCAGGTGGCGCCAAGTTCCAAAATAACATTTTAGTAGCAGTTTTCTTTGTAGAAATTAAGCGAAGCAAACCCCAGCCCATTCAAATGAAAGGACACAGGCAGCTGATAGATAGTTTGTGCAGCTGCCAGCCAATCAGACAGACAATCAGCAGGAAGCAGTAGGAAGCAGCAGGAAGCAGTAGGAAGAAAAATTAGCAGTTCTAGATCAGCAGTAGCATTCCCTCTAAAGGCATCATTCACTGAGCTGGCAGTGCAGTGCAGTGGACTCACCTGGGCTTTCTATAAGGAGCCATGTCTGAGAGGGGGACATCCTTGAGAGAACGAACGATCTCAGGGAGGAGGGGAGCTTCTGGTCTGGTACGTCCCAAGTACGTATGGGAAAGTAAAGTAAAATACCGCATTCTTCTTTACGTTCTAAATTACACGTTTACATGTTTTATGTCAGGCCAGCTATATTAGAAACTAACTGATGAGCTCTGTAATACTAACAATACTAGCCTAATTTGCCTCTCATCATACTGTCACTGCCACTGCACACAAGACACAGGACCAAAAGGCTGAGCTTTTCATCAACAAACCAACCAATCATGGCAGGTAGCCTAGTGTTTAAAGCGTTGGGCCAGTAACCGAAAGGTTGCTGGATTGAATCCCTGAGGTGACAAGGTAAAAATCTGTCGTTCTGTCCCTGAGCAAGGCAGTTAACCCAGTGTTCCCCGGGCACCGAAGATGTGGATGTCGATTAAGGCAGCCCCCCGCACCTCTCTGATTCAGAGGGCTTGGGTTAAATGCAGAAGACACATTTCAGTTGAAGGCATTCAGTTGTACAACTGACTAGATATCCCCCTTTCTCTTTCCAATCACATCCCTGGCAGCACAGACCATGGTGTACAGGTAGCCACATGAAACAAAACAAAACAGAGGAATGATGCTATGGCCCCTAAAGTGTCTGTCTCATTTTATATTTTGAAGAGAACCGACTCAAACAGTTTAGTGCTGCTGTCAGTGCAGTCTGGGCAGCAGCATTTCTAGGCAGAGCTTAGGCCACTATATTAGTGCTACACTACTCCGATAAAACAGCTTGTCTCAGTAAAGTGCTAGGGTCCATTGCTGGTCCAGTGTGTTACAATCGGTGGTGGTGAGTGGTAGACAGACTGATAGAGCAGTCAGTGTATTGCAGCAGGAACCAGATAGACAGACCAAGATAATGCATGAGAGGAGACTGACTGCTAATCCTCTATTAGCAAGGTTTGCCAAAGCCCAGGATTTGAAGCCCCCCAAAATCCCATGATTTGAGGCTTGAGAATCCAAGGATTTGGGTATTAAGATATTATTATTGGACTTAATGGTGAATCATATCCTAAATTGGCAGCTAGCGTCACCTCGTTTCAATGCATCCCCCACCCCAAAAATGCTGAACATCATAAGCTACCATGACATCGAATCAGAATTTTGGGGTAGCCTCTTAAAATATTTAAAAGGGAACCGATTAATGGCATATGGAAATACAAATGGTTCCTTCCAGCTCGGCTCGCTATATCCTCCCACACTGCATTCTATATGAATCTGACTACAACATTGAACACTCACACCATCAGTGGGATATGGCAAGCCTTATAGTAGCTGCAGCTCCAGGACAGAGTGTGTTAGCTAGGATAGAGAGAGGCCCAGTGCTAAGAGGGAGCAAGAGGGGAAAGGCTAGGGGAAGGGAGAGGAGGTTGGATGTTGGATAGAAACAGAGGGAGTAGTAGGAGAGATATACTGTAGGTCAGGGCTATTCAAATCTGGATCCTTTAGACCAATTACACTTCTGGGTTACATTCTTCCTATCTCATCAGGGGATGATTTAGACCTGGCACATCAGATGAGTACATTCAGGTAGAAACAAAAACCAGAAGTGTTTCGGCCCTCCAGGACCGTAATTGAATAGTACTGCTGTAGGTACTAAACAGGTACGTACCTGACTCCCTGCAGCTGCTCCAGGTCTGAGGACAGCTTGGTGCTGCGACCCTGCTCCTCCTGTAACCTCCTCCTCAGAGAGCGGATCTCCTGCTGGGCCTCCACCTTGATGTCGTTGGCCACCACTACGGCTGTCTGGAGGTCTGCCTGGAACCGTCGCCACTCCTCCGTCTCATCCTGAACACAAACACACATAAATACGCACACACACACACAAATGCACGGATGCACACACACACACACGCAGTATACCATATGAGGGTTGTGATTCTCTTTGCATCATAGGAGTCACAAACCTTGACCATCTTGACCACCAGCAAACCACCTGAAAGTATATAACCACTAACAGTCAGATCACTCCTACCTTCATCTGTTTACTCAAGATCTTCAGCTGCCTCTCCACTTCAGCCTTCTGCTCCTCCAGCTTCTTGAGTTGGTCTGTAAAGAAAGATAAATATGTCATTACTTTGAGAACATCAACCACAGAATACATCTGCGAAAGACACATATCATAAACGCAGCCATTGCTGCAACCATTTCTTAGTCTGATAAATACATTCGGTAAATCTAACCTCTTTCAACAGTGGAACTACAGGGATCATTTATATCCATTCAAAATGTATTTCTCATTATATAGTATGGTAATTATGAGCCTGCTATCAGTTAAATCTGCATTGCTACAGTTGAAGTCGGAAGTTTGCATACACTTTGGTTGGAGTCATTAAAACTCGTTTTTCAACCACTCCACAAATTTCTTGTTAACAAACTATAGTTTTTGCAAGTCTGTTAGGACATCTACTTTGTGCATGACAAAAGTAATTTTTCCAACAATTGTTTACAGATAGATTATTTCACTTATATTTCACTGTATCACAATTCCAGTGGGTCAGAAGTTTACATACACACAGTTTACACACAGTTGACTGTGCCTTTAAACAGCTTGGAAAATTCCAGAAAATGATGTCATGGCTTTAGAAGCTTCTGATAGGCTAAGTGACATCATTTGAGTCAATTGGAGGTGTACCTGTGGATGTATTTCAAGGCCTATTTCAAGGCCTACCTTCAAACTCAGTGCCTCTTTGCTTGACATCATGGGAAAATCAAAAGAAATCAGAAAAAAATTGTAGACCTCCACAAGTCTGGTTCATCATTGGGAGCAATTTCCAAATGCCTGAAGGTACCACGTTCATCTGTACAAACAACAGTACGCAAGTATAAACACCATGGGACAACGCAGCCATCATACCGCTCAGGAAGGAGACGTGTTCTGTCTCCTAGAGATGAACGTACTTTGGTGCGAAAAGTGCAAATCAATCCCAGAACAACAGCAAAGGACCTTGTGAAGATGTTAGAGGAAACAGGTACAAAAGTATCTATATCCACAGTAAAACGAGTCCTATATCGACATAATCTGAAAGGCTGCTCAGCAAGGAAGGAGCCACTGCTCTAAAACCGCCATAAAAAATCCAGACTACGGTTTGCAACTGCACATGGGGACAAAAATTGTACTTTTTGGAGAAATGTCCTGTGGTCTGATGAAACAAAAATAGAACTGTTTGGCCATAATGACCATCGTTATGTTTAGAAGAAAAAGGGGGATGCTTGCAAGCTGAAGAACACCATCCCAACAGTGTAGCACGGGGGTGGCAGCATCATGTTGTGGGGGTGCTTTGCTGCAGGAGGGACTGGTGCACTTCACAAAATAGATGACATCATGAGGAAGAAAAATATGTGGATATATTGAAGCAACATCTTAAGACATCAGTCAGGAAGTTCAAGCTTGGTCGCAAATGGGTCTTCCAAATGGACAATGACCCCAAGCATACTTCCAAAGTTGTGGCAAAATGGCTTAAGGACAACAAAGTTAAGGTATTAGAGTGGCCATCACAAAGCCCTGACCTCAATCCCATAGGTAATTTGTGGGCAGAACTGAAAAAGCGTGTGCGAGCAAGGAGGCCTACTAACCTGACTCAGTTACACCAGCTCTGTCAGGAGGAATGGGCCCCAATTCACCCAACTCATTGTGGGAAGCTTGTGGAAGGCTACCCGAAATGTTTGACCCAAGTTAAACAATTTAAAGGCAATGCTACCAAATACTAATTGAGTGTATGTATACTTCTGACCCACTGGAAATGTGATGAAAGAAATAAAAGCTGAAATAAATAATTCTCTATACTATTATTCTGACATTTCACATTCTTCAAATAAAGTGGTGATCCTAACTGACCTAAAACAGGGAATGTTTACTAGGATTAAATGTCAGGAATTGTGAAAAACTGAGTTTAAATGTATTTGGCTAAGGTGTATGTAAACTTCAGACTTCAACTGTATATCCATAACTCATACTTAATCCATGTGTCGCGAGCCTCACCACTGACCAAATAAAAGGACTCAAACAATGCATACCGCTACACATATTTAGTCCAGGTGTTGGCTTAATCTGGGCCAGGGAAATCGGCCCTATGTGCTTAGGAGTCCTGTGCGCCTATAACAAGTAAAAGTTAGGATGGAGGAGGTAGAGTAGTACAGTAGTAGACTGATGATATATACACTAGTGAACATACTCTCTAGGTCCAGGATGGTCTGGTTGGTGTGGAGGTGGACAGCCCTTTGCTGCTCCACCTGGTCCTCCAGCTCAAAAATGGTCTCCTTCAGGTCCTTGATCTGGCCGTCGGCCTGCCTACCCCCATTCTCTAGGGCACTGACCCGGCCACTCAGCTCCTCCTCCCGGCTCCCGGCTCGCTCTGCCACCTGCTGGCACTCATCCTCCACCTGGGACATAGTAGGAGACCATCTGATTGGTTAGTCACATGTATAGTTGGCATGATTGGTTAGTTGGTCCATCAAGGGGCTTCTCTCTACAAGTGTACTGTTTGCTGCCACCATGAGATGGCGCTGTGTCTGAAGTGACAGTGTACCCACTTTTCCAATGTCTGTACCTATTACCTCTATATTAAAGATGGAAGGAGAATACAAGAGGCCTTTACAAACATAAAGCAGGTGCATTTCTGAATGCAGAAATGTCGAACATTTCTAAGCATGTTTGACAGAATAGGCCTATTGCATTTTATTTTTTAATTCCAGAAGGTTTGCGATTGCATTAGACAGTTAATCTTAGCCTAATCACTAGATAATAAAGGGTTACTTAACCATTAACAGTTAATATCTAATCCACCAGACATCCTCAAGTCTGGGCATGTGTGCTTATCACTTAGACTAACTGACAGTGACACACCCATTACTGTAAGCAGAGCCTTAGATCTATCTACGTCTGACTCTGTGACTGTACCTGCTAATACGCCCTTCTAGTCTGACGTAATAAAAAATATGATAAAAGCTGTTGGACATCAGCCCTGCCAGTGTCTACAGAGACTCATTGACACAATAGCCTAGCAGGAACTCCTCCAAAGCCATTTTGATAGCCTACCCTACACTACAGTGTAACTGGCTGCAGGGTAAACAAGTGATGATGACTCATTGATTTTACAGTTAAGTGTCTAAAGCCCGTGTCTCCTGCTGCAGCTAATACACTTCCTGATACACTACAAACAAATACTATTTTAACCCAAGACTGCCCTGACTGGATCACCCCAGTGTGGGCACTACTCGGCACAGAGTCCATTAGTGTGATGTTGTGATGTTGAAACCACTGCTCACTCAGGCTTTCTGAACCTACAAGCAGATGAAAACAATTTCATTGAACATCAGCTCATATGCTGGAGTGGTGAGGGAAAGTGCTGAACTATCACAAAGTTTCTCTTCACTAGCAATACAATATTTAATTTAAACCATCATGGCAGACGAGGTATTGTGTATAACTGTAGTCTGATATCTCAGAGGTTAAATTGTTCTTGGGGACCTTCAATGCTGCAGACATGTTTTGGTGTCCTTCCCCAGATCTGTGCCTCAACACAATCCTGTTTCGGAGCTCTACGGACAGTTCCTTTGACCTTTTTCTCTGACATGCACTGTCAACTGTGGGACCTTATATACACAGTGCCTTTCCAAATCATGTCCAATCAATTGATTCTACCACAGGTGGACTCCAATCAATATCTAGAAACATCTCAAGGATGATCAATAGAGAGAGGATGGCACCTGAGCTCAATTTCGAGTCTAATAGCAAAGGGTCTGAATACTTATGTAAATAAGGTATTTCTGTTTTTTATTTTTAATACATTTGCAAAACTTTCCAAAAAACTGCTTTCACTTATGTCATTATTGTGTATTGTGTGTAGATTGATGAGGACCATTTTTTACTTAATCAATTTTAGAATAAGGTTGTAACGTAACAAAATGTGGAAAAAGGAAGGGGTCTGAATACTTTCCGAACACACTGTATATCCTCATAACATTGGCTTCGAGGGCATTATCACTTTTATACAACTATTTACTAACATATTCAAATAATGATTGACATATTTTCATATATAACATTATTTTGATGAATTTATTCATACTATTTCATCCTTCCACAGGATACACTACATGACCAAAAGTATGTGGACACCTGCTCGTCGAATATCTGATTCCATAATCATGGGCATTAATATGGAGTTGGTCCCCCCTTTGCTGCTAGAACAGCTTCCACTCTTCTGGAAAGGCTTTACACTAGATGCTGGAACATTGCAGCAGGGACTTGCTTCCATTCAGCCACAAGAGCATTAGTGAGGTCTGGCACTGATGTTGGGCAATTAGGCTTGGCTCGCTGTCGGCGTTCCAATTCATCCCAAAGGTGATCGATTTGGTGAGGTCAGGGCCAGTCAAGTTCTTCCACACCGATCTGTATGAACCTCGCTTTGTGCACGGGCACATTATCTTTTTTTGTTGTTGGTAGTTACAGTCTTGTCCCATCGCGGCAACTCCTGTGCGAACTTGGGAGAGGCGAAGGTCGGGAGCCATGCGTCCTCCCACGGGGGCATTGTCATGCTGAAACAGGAAAGGGCCTTCCCCAAACTGTTGCCACAAAGTTGGAAGCACAGAATTGTCTAGAATGTCATTGTATGCTGTAGTGTTAAGATTTCCCTTCACCTAACCTAATTTAACAACTATGTTTGGTCTTGTGGATGGGTGATGGGATTGCCCTGCTCTGTCTACCTTTTATATTCCTATGTGGCTCTGGGTTGGTAGCCTTTGAGATTGACATTTGAATAGGCCGTGAATTTGGAAATACTGAAACGTATTTGGTTTAATTTATTTGGTTTTGTCCTTATTCATTTGTATCCTGTTGTTTTTGTCTTTGTTATTTAATTTTGTTTTTGTGTTTTCTCCCTATTGAACTGTACATATTTGCAAGTATTGTATCTTGAAACTGTAATTGTCATAGGACAACAAAAAAATAAGATTTCCCTTCACTGGAACTAAGGGGCCAAGCCCGAACCATGAATAACAGCCCCAGAACATTATTCCTCATCCACCAAACTTTACAGTTGGCACTATGCATTGGGGCAGGTAGTGTTCTCCTGGCATCCGCCAATCCCAGATCCGTCCATCGGACTGCCAGATGGAGAAGTGTGATTCATCACTCCAGAGAATGCATTTTCACTGCTGCAGAGTCTAATGGTGGCAAGCTTTACACCACTCCAGCCAACGCTTGGCATAGCGCATAGTGATCTTAGGCTTGTGTGCTGCTCGGCCATGGTAACCCATTTCATGAAACTCCCGACTAACAGTTCTTGTGCTGACGTTGCTTCCAAAGGCAGTTTGGAAATCGGTAGTGAGTGTTGCAACCGAGGACAGAATATTTTTATGCGCTAGGCGCTTCAGGACTCTCTGGTCCCATTCTGTGAGCTTGTGTGGCCTACCATTTAGTGACTGAGACATTGTTGCTCATAGACGTTTCCACTAGACGTTTCCACGTTCCCACCAATTTGACAAACTGACTTGTTGGAAAGGTGGCATCCTATGACAGTGCCACGTTGAAAGTCACTGAGCTCTTCAGTAAGGCCATTCTACTGCCAATTTTTGTCTATGGAGTGGCATGGCTGTGTGCTCGATTTTATACACCCGTCAGCAACGGGTGTGGCTGAAATTGCCAAATCAATTCATTTGAAGGGGTGACCACATACTTTTGCATATATAGTATATAGTCCCGACACAAATCTAAGGTTGCTGCCCAAGCTGGCTGGACGTTGGTTCTATCTGGTCGGATGCCAGAGATGCGACACAGTCGTTAAGTTTTTTTGCTCTGTACTAAACCCAGTCGTTTGTTCAAAATATTCCATTGCCATGCTGGAAAAATTCTTATCCCTTGCTTGCTAGCTAGCCAACTACGGCTAACTTCCAGTCATGTCAAACAGTGCAGCCAGAATAACAGCAAGGTAGCTGCGTTTGTGTTTGTTTAATATCTTTTCTAGTGACATTTATTTGGATACATCCATAATAACAAGCTAATGATGTGCATTTCACCTGGCATAGTAAATGTGCTCTCTGGTCAGGACATTGTTGTTAAGAGGAGCTAGCCAACAACACAGCTAATACAATCCCTTCAAACTGATGCTGGAAAGACTGCAAACTAGCTGCATATATTTTGTTTAGTTTTACCTGTTTTCTATTGACATTTCTTTGTATATATCCATACAAATGATGCTGATTCATGATTTCGACTGGCTGAGAAAAGCTGTCTGCCTGTCTGTCTCGTCCTGACTCCCGACATGTTCATTACTATGGGACAGCTGGAGATCGAATTTCAATATTGAAACGAAGTTGAAAATGTTGGAGAGACAGACAATAAGGTTTATACAAATCTCTGCTGTTGAAAACCAAATGCTAGTTTTAAAAGAAATGGGAGATAATGTCTAGATGCTTTTTATAGTGGAGATCAAGTTTATAAATTGCCTTGCTGGGCTGACAAGACAGTGGATTTGCGCAGTGAGATGGAACAGAGTGAATAGGCATTTCAACATTCTAGCTTTAGCCGGTGGTAACTTGTGGAATAGACAGCGGCTGGAATGCGGTTTTAACGAATCATCATCCAGGAGTAGATCCACCTACCGCCGGGAAGGCAAAGTGTTCCCGGCAGGCCCAGAGAGCAAATCAAGTGCACTTACAGTATAGGCCTACCGCTGGCCAATCAGATAGCCCAGATCCGTGTCTGCACAGTTTCCTTGCGCCATAGACTGTAAAAATAGGCCTCGAACGCACAGCAAAGTTGATAATGTGAGATTTCAAGACTTTAAAACCAAGACTAGAGAGAGACTCAAGGAATACAGCAAAGAGCTGAGGTTTTTATGAGGAAATTCCTGTTTAAGATGTTATTCAGCACTATCTTTGTTCAAAGGTTTTATAAGCCATAAAATGCACATTTGATAAGCTTGCGTTGTTATTATTTGTGGCTTGTGTCATTAAAAAAATATACAATCTGAGCGGTAGATCTAGGCTTGCATTTTGACTCAGAAAGTGATCTTGACTCAGAAAAGGTTGGTGACCACTGCTGTAGAATAATAAATCACAAGATCCATGAACACAGCCTACACTGATGAAGGTAAAAGGACGATTTAGGGCTACAGACTGCCAGAGGATAAGTTGTAGCTTGGTATCCCACCCACCTTGGTGAGCAATAAAGTTTCTACTCTATTCTATTCTATATGGCTTGGTGTCCCACTCACCTTGGAGAGCAGTCCCTGGGCGTGTTCAGTGTCGGTCTGGGCCTCTAGCAGCTCCTGCCGTAGCCCTGTTACCTCCCCCTCCAGTCTGTCTCTCTCAGCGTGGGCCACCTTCAGCAGCCTTTGCAGCTCTGTGCTGTCCCCAGCACTCTGCATGGCCTTCAGTTCGTCAACCTTCTGCCTCTCTATGTCCACCTGGGCTTTGAGCCGTCCGTTCTTCACCCTGAGGGCGTCCGCTGCCGCCTTGTGTTCCTCAGCCGCCCGTGTCATCTCACCCCCGGCCTCCTCCTCCCTCTCCACCCGGCACTGGAGGCCGTCCCTCTCTTCTCTGAGGGACCTCACCTGCCCCTGGGTCTCCTGGTGCTCCTGCTCCAGGGCCCTCAAGCTCCCCGTCAGTTGCTGCTGGATGTCCACCAGCTTTTCCCTCTCGAAGCGAGAGCTCTGCACCAGGTCAGTGTAGCGCTGCTCCAGCTCGGCTGTCCGGTCCTCGTCCCCGCTCTGGGCCTGGGCTGCCTCCTGCAGCCTCCCGGCCAGTGCCTCGTTCTTCTGGGCCAGCAGCTCCACCCTCTCCCTCTGCTGCTGCAGCGACGTCTGTAAGAGGCCCTTCTCCTCGGCCAAGCGCTCGTTCTCAGCCGTCAGCTCCTGGACCACCTGCTGCTGGTCGGCCAGCTCCTGTAGTGTGGCCTGGAGCTCCTCTGCCGTGCTGTGCTGACTCTCTTCCATTTTCTGGATCTGCTCCGTCAACCTCTCCACTGAGGGGTCGCGACCCTGACCCTTCCTCACACCTACAACCCCTACACCACCACAGCCCCCATCGCTGCTGCTCACTGAGTCAGACCGCGACGGGATCTTCTCAAACTCTGAGGAGTCTGGCGAGGGCGAGCCCTTGGTGATGTCACTGCTGGAGGAGACTGAGGTTTTGAGCGGGCTGGGTATGGCTGACTTGGCTGGGGGAGTGGTGTTGTTGTCTAAAGGGAGGCCATTGATGGAGGGTTTGGAGGGGCTGGTGGTGGTGGTAGTGTTGTTGGACAGAGGAGAGGCAGGCAAGGACTCCAGGGAGAAAAGCTTCTCCTTCAGGACCTGGTTCTCCTCCCTCAGAGCCGCCAGCTCCCTCTGGAACTTCCCGTTCTTCTCCCTCAGCTCCCCAACCAGGGCCTGGGCATCTGTAGCCTGCTGGGATGGGCCTTGACCCTGCTCGGTGAAGGGGGTGTTGTGAGGTGAGGAAGACGAGGATTTCCCCCGGCAGCGCTGCAGCTCCATCCTCAGCTTGCTGATCTCAAACTCCTTCGCCTTGGCTTCAGCCAGCAGCTCCTTAATCTGGCACTCCAGGAAGCCTCTCTCCGAGCCCTCGGCGTCTATCCTGGGCTTTGTGGTGGTGGAGCCGCGCTGGTGTTTGGTTGCTAGGGTGGCCAGGCTGGAGGTGCTGGCGCTGGGGACCATCTTCTTGTTCGTGGAGGTCCTCAACTGATCCCTCAGCGACACGCGGTCTCTGGTCATGGTGGGGGGGATCTCCCTGGGGGCAGGGATTCCAGACTTCTTAGATCCTGATTGAACACCTGGAAAATATAATCAAAACACACATTCAGTCTTCTGCTTTCTTTCTTATTATTTTTTATGAAAATCCACTAGTAAAAGTGGTAATGCATTTGATTAATGTCTGTAATGTCCTCAAGATTCAATAGAAACAATTTCACACTCAGATTGAAGCTCAGTTGTGATGCAGTGTTAATATGATGCTGTGATTGTCATCATCAGGGGTCAATCATTCAACCCTATTCATAGATCCCTTTTTTATTGTGATGGCTGGTTGGTTGACACTGTGTCTGTGTTACTGTGGCCATTGAAACACAGGGCATACTTCAGTTGCATGGCATTTCAGTGGATCCACAGGGCTTGACTGGGATTTTCTCTCTCTCTATCGCTCTCTCTAAGAGCTTTTACTGATTCATCCCCCGCGTGAGCAGGACGCTGTCTGAAAAGGCTTTTATTCTTGTTCTTGTTACCAGGGATGACAATGGTCTGGGGCAAGTGGAACGTTCCAGCACAAAGCAGCCCATCAGTGGACAGACACAAAGAGAGCGCTGTGTTGGTGACACTACACTGACTTCGATCAACCCCAGAGGGCACAGACTACTGCACAGCCTGGGCAAGAAGAGATAAAGTAGGCTTTGTATAACCCCATAAACAACACACACACACACACAAAGAAATATTCAAGATACACTGGCAAGTTGGCTCACATCCACACCTACAAACAAACACACACTCACAAACAAAGAGTCTCGGCTCATTTGGAATGGAAATCCTACACCCCTCTGGGATCTTAAAGCACTTCTCCATTGATGGCCACTTTGCAGGGTGTGCCTGCCAAGCCTCAGACAATCTCAGGGGCACAGCGTGGATTAGTATTCTTAAAGTAGGGCTCTATGGATGAAAAGTTGCTGATGAGGCCAGAAACAGAGAAACAGAAACATAACTTATTTTATCAGCACTCAAATATGCTTCTTCTATATAAAGCAAGGAGCTCAGAACTCAGTTTATATTCAAGTTTATTTATGCCTCCCGGGTGGTGCAGTGGTCTAAGGCACTGCATCGCAGTGCTAGCTGTGCCACCAGAGACTCTGGGTTCGAGCCCAGGCTCTGTTGCAGCAGGCCACGACCGGGAGGTCCATGGGGCGACGAACAATTGGCCTAGCGTCGTCTGGGTTAGGGAGGGTTTGGCCGGTAGGGATGTCCTTGTCTCATCGCGCACTAGCGACTCCTGTGGCGGGCTGGGTGCAGTGCACGCTGACCAGGTTGCTAGGTGTATGGTGTTTCCTCCGACACATTGGTGCGGCTGGCTTCCGGGTTGGATGCGTGCTGTGTTAAAAAGCATTGCGGTTGGGTTGTGTTTTGGAGGACGCATGGCTCTCGACCTTCGTCTCTCCCGTACGGGAGTTGTAGCGATGAGACAAGACAGTAACTACTAATAATTCCTCCCGGGTGGCGCAGTGGTTTAGGGAACTGCATCGCAGTGCTAGCTGCGCCACCAGAGTCTCTGGGTTCGCGCCCAGGCTGGGCTGGGTTCGCGCCCATGCTCTGTCGCAGCCGGCCGCAACCGGGAGGTCCGTGGGACGACGCACAATTGGCATAGCGTCGTCCGGGTTAGGGAGGGTTTGGCCGGTAGGGATATCCTTGTCTCAGTATGTTAAAATGTATGCACTCTACTGTAAGTCGCTCTGGATAAGAGCGTCTGCTAAATGACTAAAATGTAAAATGTAAATAATTGGATACCACGAAAAAGGGGGTATTTTTTTATTTTTTATATATTTTTGTATATATAGCAAGGCCATTTAGAATGCTCTCTTTTAATTATAACACTATCGTAAATTCTTATATTTGCGAAAAATCACAATAAAAACGCAAAATAGTTCCGGTAAAACATTAAAAAGCTATAAAAATACCAGGTCAGAATGGCTGGCACAGAGAGTGACTGCAGACAGTATGGTTTGGCCTTCAGTCAAACTGTGCTTAAAAATAAGAACCTAAATACTCAGCATGAGTGAGAGCAAGCAAAAGCCAGTCATTTAAATTCCCATTAATCACCTTCGCATTGGTTCTCTATCAGTCAGGTCAAGTGAATTCCAGTGAAATTCCCACTAGACTAGCCTCTGCTCTGCCAAGATCCCAGGCTGCTATGAAAAATCTATAATCACTTACTTCTCTGTACATTTTACAGTGGATGCCTCCGTTACAGAAAAAAATGAGGCTAAATTATGTATTATCACATGGAAGATTTTAAGATTTTAACATCTACTTGTTTATGAACAAAGACAGTGATGAAATGCAAGGTTAAAAATGACTTATCATAATGCATTACAGATTGACATATTAAGATGTTTGGGGGTGCATGTACTGTATGTACAAACCGAAACAGACAGACAGAACGTGACAAAGACAGCATATACAGTAGGTCAAACCTATAGGTCATATGGGACATATTCATGCAAATTCTCTTATTCTCATTACTTATAGGGGAAGAAAAGCAAAGGGAGAGAGAGAGAAAGAAATAAAGGGAGAGAGAAATAGAAGGAGAGAGAAATGAGAGAGAGGATTTTCGGATGTGTTTAAGCTCAATCCATTTCCATTAAGATGACTAATGTTTTGAGTTGAAGTGAGATTCTGGGACATCTCCCATTCACAGCCCCCACATACATTAAAATTCTCCTTCCCAGTCCAACTGAATAAAACTCATATGGACTGTATGAAATGTCTTTCTTCGTTTAAGTAGTCACCTCCCTTTTACCATGACTTCACTACAGCTTGTCCCTGCGCACATAGCCATGACGTAAATCTGTGTGCGAAACGAGCCAACTCATACGTGAACAGTTCCAGTACAGAATAATACAATACTGCGAAAGGGAGGCTGGCTGGAACAGTGACACTGGAACACAGACTGTCCAGACCTGGATTTAAATAGTATTTGAAGAACACAACTAAAGTTGTGCTTTATTGAGCTTGCCTGGTGCTGTAGAGAAAACAAATACGAGTCTATTTCAGATGTGGTCTGACTGTCCACATCTCATAATGCCTTACAATGGAATTCACTCTCTCTCAGATTCATTGCATCAATAATTAATACTAATATAAAATAGTGATATTCAAAAAAGTTATTATAAAAATAAATAATTGAAATAACAAAATTAAAATGATAACTCTCTCTCTCAAATTCAAACTGCTTTATTGGCATGAAAATCATTGTGTCAATATTGCCAAAGCAATAATGTATACAATATACATTGATATAAAATAATGAATAATTATATAAAATAGTGATATTAAAAAGGCACAGAAGATTTGACAGTCTGATAATTCAAACCATGCGTTTTGTTTTTGATCAACAGCTTTTTTCTCAACAAGCCTTCTTTCATGGTATTCATAGATCACAAAGTTATCCTCAGTGGTGATAGCCACCATATGTTTTTCATAATTTAAAAGAAGGTCAAAGGAAAGCACAAACAAGACAAGATGTGAATGAATAGTCAAGAGAAACTATTTAAATCCCTCAGTTGGGACAAACACTTCCTGACTAAAGTTATCTGGGTGTGACTTGCCAAGCCTTTGATAGACAATTACAACTCCCCATTTTAGAGGCTACTGAAACAGGGAAAGGGAGGGGGGTGGTCGGGAGAAACAGAGATGAGAGAGAACGGCTCAGAGGGAGTGAGAGTGTAAGGTGGAGAGAGTGTAAGAGAGAGAGAGTGTAAGTGAGAGAGTGTAAAAGAGAGAGAGAGCGCGAGTGAAAGTGAAACAGGGAGTGGGATGACTGCAGCGTTCCCTCAACCCTACTTTATCTTTGTCTTCCATGCCGTATGGCTCAACTCATGGTCCATTCACACACAGGCAGCTCTGGGAGGAACTAAATCAGCCCCCTGTAGGGGGTCTGAGTTGGGGGGGAGGGGGTTTGAATGCCTCTCAGAGGTGCTCCCCCGCACAACCTCTGGAGACTGTCTCTCATTTATAGCAAAGTGTAAATAATGTGAAACACAAGCTTTGGAGAGAAAGAGAAATATCGCTGGCAAGTAGAATGGGCTTTCTCTCATAAAGGCCCCTTTATGTTGAGGAACAAGTGAAATGATACTACATAACATTTCGTAACACAGAGGTTTTTGTGCTGAAAGCATGTCTTTTCTCATATGGTAAGAAATAAAATTGAATAATAGTGAATTGAGAGCATGGCCAAATCATGTCGTTTTGGATGAGAAGCCACAGTAAGAGGGTTTAGATTGCAGGCGGCCAAATAAAGCCGGCAGTGACACCCAAGTTTAACAGGCCGGGCCAAAGTCATTAACCCAAACTTTTAACTTAAAACATTGTTTCTACACAGAAAATTGGCTAGTGTTAACTAGTGTTGATCTTTCAGTGTAACATTTCTAGTGTTGATTCAAGTGTTAAATTAACTCAGCAAAGAGTTGAATTAACAATCAGTGGTGTAAAAAAACACCAGTGTTGGTGTTAATAACAAATGTTGAGCCAAAACCACACCCATCATTAACATATTTCCTAGCATGCTCTATTGCAGGTTATTATTGTTTATATGCTTTAGGTAATGCTATATCTTAGTCTTCCCAACCCTGGCAGTCATTCTGAATGCAGATTGCATGTGAATAAATTGATTGATTAGTTAATCTTATGCTACTCAAATGTAAATAAAAAAATTCTAAACAAATTCAATCTGTTAGTTGGAATTATTGCACCTGTTACTGAAATGGTTGTTCCAGTTTAGATGCTTAATGGTAATGCTATATCTTAGTCTCCCCAACCCTGGCAGTCATTCTGAATGCAGGTTGCAGGTGAGTAAATGTTTGTCCAAATGTTGGATATCCCTAGTGATTGGAAACTGAGGCTTTCTGAAGCCTATGGGGCTTTCACCAAATTGTGCCGGAAGACAGTTCATTCCTCAAAGCTTTAAACGCAATGCACTTGAGTGACATCTGCTGGTCAAGAAATAAATATCAGCACATTTCAGAATCACCTTTATACGCCAAGTACATTTACATCTAAAATTAATGAAATTAATTGTTTTCCTCATCAATCTATACACAATACCCCGTAATGACAAAGTGAAGACAGGTTTTTAGAAATTTTTGCAAATGTATTGCAAATTAAAAACTGAAATACCTTATTTACATAAGTATTCAGACCCTTTGCTATTAGACTCAAAATTGAGCTCAGGTGCATCCTGTTCCATTGATCATCCTTGATGTTTCTACAACTTGATTGGAGTCCACCTGTAGTAAATTCAATTGATTGGACATGATTTGGAAAGGCACACACCTGTCTATATAAGGTCCTACAGTTGACAGTGCATGTCAGAGCAAAAACCAAGCCATGAGGTTGAAGGAATTGTCCGTAGAGCCCCGAGACAGGAATGTGTTGAGGCACAGATCTGGGGAAGGGTACCAAAACATTTATGCAGCATTGAAGGTCCCCAAGAACCCAGTGGCGTCCATCATTCTTAAATGGAAGAAGTATGGAACCACCAAGACTCTTCCTAGAGCTGAATGCCTGGAAAAAACTGAGAAATCAGGGGGAAGGGCCTTGATCAGAGAGATGACCAAGAACCCGATGGTAACTCTGACAGAGCTCCTCTGTGGAGAGGGGAAAACCTTCCAGAAGGGCAACCATCTCTGCAGCACTCCACCAATCAGGCCTTTAAGATAGAGTGGCCAGATGGAAGCCACACCTCAGTAAAAGGCACATGAGAGCCCGCTGGGAGTTTGCCAAAAGGCACCTAAAGGACTCTCAGACCATGAGAAACATGATTCTCTGGTCTGATGAAACCAAGATTGCGCTCTTTGGCCTGAATGCCAAGCGTCTGGAGGAAACCTGGCACTTTCCCTACGGTGAAGCATGGTGGTAGCATCATGCTGTGTGGATGTTTTTCAGCGGCAGGGACTGGGAGACTAGTCAGAATCAACGGAAAGATGAACGGAGCAAAGTACAGAGACATCCTTGATGAAAACCTGCTACAGAGCACTCAGGACCTCAGACTGGGGCGAAGGTTCACCTACCAACAGGACAAAGACCCTAAGCACACAGCCAAGACAATGCAGGAGTGGCTTCAGGACAAGTCTCTGAATGTCCTTGAGTGGCCCAGCCAGAGCCTGGTCTTGAACCCAATCGAACACCTCTGGAGAGACCTGAAAATAGATGTGCAGCGACGCTCCCCATTCAACCTGACAGAGCTTGAGAGGATCTGCAGAGAAGAATGGGAGAAACTCCCCAAATACAGATGTGCCAAGTTTGTAGCTTCATACCCAAGAAGATTCGAGGCTGTAATCGCTGCCAACGGTGCTTCAACAAAGTACTGAGTAAAGGGTATGAATACTTTTGTAAATGTGATACTTCATATTTCAGCGATATAAATGTGATATTTCAGGTTTCTAAAAACCAGTGTTTGCGTTGTCATTATGGGGGTATTGTGTGTAGATTGATGAGGAAAAAATGTAACACAATATAGAATAAGGCAGTAACGTAACAAAATGTAAGGGGTCTGAATACTTTCCGAATGAACTGTATAAAAATAATGTGGATCCATAATTCGATAATTGCCAATAAAAACTAGAGATGTATAATTTACAATCACTGTTGGGGGAGGGGGAATCTTAATAGGTTCTTTCAAGATTCGATACTAGTGTGCTGCAATTTCAATATACTGTGGATTCCTCTTTTGTGTGGTTCTACGCCCTGAGCTATCTAGATAAAAACAATAACCTTTCAGCAGAGGTTTGTCGCTCTCTGTCCCGCAGTTCCGACACCCTATAAGTTGGTTGAGTAATGTACAAATCTTTAAATGTCATCAATCACGTGATATTATTCTTTTGACACAAGTGACAATACTTTTCTATTGGATCAGACTGCAAAGAAAATGTTTGATATATTTTCTATATATCCCCACTCTGGTTGGATCCCCCCGCCCCAAAATACAAATCACTTTGCAAGAGAGCATAATGTGACTTGCAGGCCTGATGTGGCCTGTAAACCATGAGTTTCAATTTGAATGAAAACATATTCACTTAGGATCTCACTTGGTGATGGCCACAGGACCAAAAATGTATGAATGCAAACAATCATGTCTCTGTCACTAACAAATACAGTCATGGGTTGTAACTCTATAATTAACTCGAAAGGCACACTGGGGAATATGCAAATAAGGCATTACACTAAGCAAAGTTTTAATTAAACACTGAAAAGTGTGGACCCGTATAGACACTGGAATAGTGTTACTTTTAACACTCTCAGAATTGATTCAACAGTGGAGAATTTGTGGTGTGCTGACACCAGAAAGCACACGTCCACACAGAGAGAACCATTGTTAGTAACCCCACTTTTGATCACCTTGAATCCTGCTGAAATGGCCTCCTGTAATTGCTTTGTTTACATTAAGTAATTGTTTGATTAATTAATAACACACAGTCAGTCTCCCGATAATCAGAGTACTCAAGTGTGAGTACTTCATCACAATAATGCACTCTGGTGCATAGCTATCTTTTTAATGAAGATTAGGTTTCAAATCACAGCAGGCCAGGGGACATGCGCCTGAGTGGCTTCTGGACACCATCCAGCATTACCAGCCAGCCAAGCCAGCAGCCAAGAGGTAACAGGGTGCATTGTGAAGGGAAGGCAGCCTCTGGCCCAGCCAGTCTTTAATTTACAGCCATGGGGGGACAGGAGAAGGAGTGATAACAGATTAGTGTCCGGGGCTGGTCAGGCAGGTCAAGTGTCAGAACAACCGTTGGCATCTGAGATGACACAGTGACATAGTCAGTAGCTCACTGCAATCAGTAGAATTACCTTTGAGAGGGAAAGAACCCCCCCATCTCATTTCCCCACCACACACACGCACGCACGCAAACAAACAAACACACATACATGCGTCCACGCACACGTACCATTTCCATCCCCAACCCCCCCTCTGGAGTTCCAGGAAGTGCTGTCTAATGTTTTCCAGTCAGGTGGATGTGGGGGGTACAGAGCAGTCAGACAGAAACAATATCAGTCACTCTCTGTCTGTCTGGGGTTTCCTGTTGTACAGGCAGCAACTGGACAGGACATAGCCTGGTGGTCCCAGATCTGTGTATGCTGTCTTGCCAACTCAACACAGGAGTTGGCAAGACAGCACAAACAGATGTGTGACCAGGCTAGACAGGACACGGATGAGGAGTGAGTGGGTAGACTGGAGCTTATCTCTCAGACCCTGGGCTCACACAGGCATTCCACTCCTCTCGCTGGTGCAGAAGAGAGACACAGAGCGGGGTTTCCATGTGCGTCACTACTGTGACACAGCGAATGGAATGGTCAACCAGCATGGGCAGTCAGTCAGCCAGCCAGGATGGAATAGCAAACTCAGTCAGTCAGGGACAGGGGAGGCAGATGTCCGTGCTGACTGGCACAGTCCAGGTAACCCATCATCCAAACCCTCTTTCAAATAATACGAGCATTTGATTGAGCGTGTCTGGAGTGCCATAATATGGACAGGATTTGCATATTTGGGACTTATCCATTGTTTCCATATTTCCAGAAGCCAGACAAACTCAATCAAATTATATTTGAAACCAGGTTTGTCATCATCACACAAACATCAGACAACAATTATCATCATCCTAACTCTTCTAGTAGAAATTAATACCACCGATTAGGAGTTAGCAAAGTCACCACTTAAAGAAACATAGAATCTCAAATTGTGTTCTACTTATTATAGGCTATCTCTATTTGCAATACTATAGTAACTGGACAGATATTCCACTATGCTTCCTGAAAGTCAGATGACGGTTTAAATTCACACTGGCCAAAACTTAATCTCTTGGCCTCAGGTCTCAAAGAATGGACAGATATTCCACAATAGTTCCTGAATATGAGTTCATGAAAGTAAAAGTTAGACAGAAGGTCTAGCCTAAATGTACTTACACTTACACATTTAGGTTCTACATAATTTCTTGGCCCCAAGGATCCAGGTCCCAAAGACTTTGGGTCAGATTCAGGACATGACATCATAATGTGGAGGACGACGTACAGTATCATTAGAGAGCGGATCTGCAGATCACATCTGATTTAGAGCCCAGAATGTTCTACAATGTCACAAGATACATGTTATGGTTCTACTGTAGCAGCAGGGAATATAGTAAACAGGCAATCATTATTTATGCAAGATTTCAATAAGCCCCCCATTTCCCATAGACTACAGTACACCACTAAAGAGGCACGCCAATTAAAAGGAATCTGTGGTGTAATTGTGGTGTAAAAAGTGGTGTAATTGCATTTGCTGGTGATGGGGGGGGGGGGGGGGGGGTAAATCAGGTAATGATCTGGATACACAGACAGTTACTAGAACCATGGAGGGTAAGCCGCAGCAGCAGCAGCACATAACGTTAGTGCATTGTGAATGTGTGCTTTGGGGCTGGTTTAGAAATAGTGTACAAAAGTATAGGGTTTAGACTCAAAGGTCTTTGTCTAGCTTTGTATGGGCTTTCCAGACTATTGAGTTTAGGAAATGATTGCATTGGGGAATTGACTGGATATATTATATTATATCTGTAGCTGGGAAAAGTCCAGTATCTGATCCTCACACCCAACAAACCTTTCCCTTGTTCTTTGTGATTATATCTTAATATCTTTACTCCTGTAGATCTTACATGCTGCCATCATATCTATAGAGGGATTATTACCATAGTACCATAACCTTCCCACCAGAGATTTTGACCAGTGATAATAACCAATGGGCTCAGATCTCCACTCTTCATCTTCAGCAGTGATCCACCACATCCCTGTCAGACCATGGGCCGGACAGTTTGCTTTTCAAGAACCAAACAAGACTGAAAATATTTTACTATGATAGTAAAATCTGGCCACAATGCTGGCCTTTAGGAGTATTTAGATAGTACAATAGTTGCAATAATATGTGCAGTAGATATAAGCTAGAGCATAAAGTCCATACTGTATGTACTGTACAATCAACATGTTTGAGTTGAGCATTAGAGCCTTTTAAAGAGTTTGAGAGGCTTTTTCAATTCTGTTTGCCAGTCTGACAATATTTATGTAAACTAATTTGCTGAAAGAATGGAAGAAGGGAGAGCGTTGGGCATGTCTGGCTGTGAGGGATAAGTAGTAGGGTCAGTGTGGAGAGACAGAGAGTGGATGGAATCGGCCACCACATTGGCTGAGATGATATTTCCCCTCTTGGGGCCGGCCAATAATCCTGCATATAAATAAGGAGAGATGCAGGAGAGAGGGAGGGAGGGCAGAATGGATGGGTTTTGGCTGGGTTAAATGGAGACTGTAAATTGCTCAATGGAGTGGAGGAAAATAAGTAGAGTTACCGTATCTACAGTATATGATCAAAAAGCTGACTCACAGAGTGTGACATTTTGAGTTGTGATGGTTCGGAAATACTCTGTACGCAGCATATAGAAAAACCATTACTTGATTACACAGAGAAGGGGAATTGCTGCTCTTGCTGTGCCGGAAACAAGTACAAAAACACCAAGAGCAGAATAGCAGCAGGGAAGGAAGGAGGAGTAGAAGTATAGATCCCTGGCTAGTATTCACAACAACCTCTACTGTAAGCAAAGTGAAATAGCCCATACTCATGTATTCCTGTGTCCAAGTCATTATGGGTAGTGAGTGAGTCTACTGTCAGCAGGTGGCATATCATTCATCAAACACTGCTGAGAAGTGGAAACTTATATCACCTGCAAGTCTGCACTGTCACTGTTGAAATGCGGCACCATGGAAATAGCATGATGTGCTTTGTTGAGGGGAGTTGGAAAGCAGCAGTAGAGTCCTTTACAACATTTACATTCAATTACGAAGTTAAGGATGTTCCTTTTGAGGGTATAAACTGAACTAAATGTGCATGCTGCAGAACTCTGCTTTAGGAAGGTACACTTTCTACAAAGGCATACATTTGGTACCTCACATCAGAGCATGAGCACAGCAGATTAGATTTTCTCTCCAGAAATAGCTAAAGGGGACAACTACAGTTACAGCTAAGACGGCTGGCTATCTGCTAAATCAAAAGTATTGACATCAGATGGTCATTTTTAGAAATCAAGCACTTTTAACCAAGATACAGCCAGAGGACCACTCGTCAACGGTTCGTTCGGCTTCAGCATCAATCTACAAATCAAAACATCTCAACCTTTCAATTTGATGCTCATGCTGGTCACACACATTCTCAGGCTCTGAAAACATCAGCCTTTCTCTATTTCAAATATAAACTAGAGGGGTTGACCTTTTATCCTTGACTTTTACATTTCTCTCATGATCCAAATACACATCCTACATGATTTTGGAAATGATTTTGATATCATTTTTCCTGGAACAATCCCTGGAATCCCTAATATATTTGTGGGTTTTGGATTAAGCTGAGAATGGCAGAGAGATTTCCACACAGAGGACTTAGAAGGTATTACTGAGAAAAAGACTTGTTCACCTCCCTTCCCCACCCTTTCCACAGACGACCAAAAGTCAAACTAATTACATTGTGCAGTAGTGAGGATATCGGCATATGTTGCTAACAGGGGGTGTTTAAAATTAAATGTTTATCACGAGATGAGACAAACAACTTAAAGGTTGGGCTGAACTCACAAATTCCGCATGCGTTTTTCTGCTGCTCGTTAAGAAAAAAATAGATTTGCATCTTGAAGGTGTGGTTCGATGTGGGTGTGTTATGATCTCTATATCGTACCATGGCAGTTATAGTTATTTTTCCCTCTTGAGTCACAGTATCAACATTTCGCTCTCAAAAGATCAATAATTGATCTACACTGAACAAAAATATAAACGCAACACGTAAAGTGTTGGTCCCATGTTTCATGAGCTGAAATAAAAAGATTCCAGACATGTTTCATATGCACAAAAAGCTTATTTCTCTCAAATTGTGCATCGTTTTCTGATGTCAACGTTGTGAACACAGTGCCCCATGGTGGGGTTATGATATGGGCAGGCATAAGCTACTGACAACGAACACAATTGCATTTTATCGATGTCAATTTGAATGCACATAGATACCGTGATGAGATCCTGAGGCCCATTGTTGTGCCATTCATCCGCCGCCATCACCTCTTGTTTTAGCATGATAATGCACGACCCCACGTCGCAAGGATCTGTACACAATTCCTGGAAGCTGAAAATGTCCCAGTATGGCCTACATACTCACCAGACATGTCACCCAAATGAGACGGGGGGGGCTAGAGATAATTTTTATAATTGACTGATTTCCATATATGGACTGTAGATCAGTAAAATCTTTGAGATTGTTGCATGGTTCATTTATATTTTAAATATACACTACCGTTCAAAAGTTTGGGGTCACTTAGAAATGTCCTCGTTTTTCAAAGAAAAGCACATTTTTTGTCCATTAAAATAACATTAAATTGATCAGAAATAGAGCATAGACATGGTTAATGTTGTAAATGACTATTGTAGCTGGAAACGGATGATTTTCAAAAATTGAATATCGACATAGGCATACAGAGGCCCATTATCAGCAACCATCACTCCTGTGTTCCAATGGCACGTAGTGTTAGCTAATCCAAGTTTATAATTTTAAAAGGCTAATTGATCATTAGAAAACCCTTTTGCAATTATGTTAGCACAGGTGAAAACTGTTGTTCTAATTAAAGAAGCAATAAAACTGGCCTTCGTTAGACTAGTTGGGTATCTGGAGCATCAGCATTTGTGGGTTCGATTACAGGCTCAAAATGGCCAGAAACAAAGAACTTTCTTATGAAACTCCTCAGTCTATTCTTGTTCTGAGAAATTAAGGCTATTCCACGCGAGCAATTGCCAAGTAACTGGAGTTCTCATATAATGCTGTGTACTACTCCCTTCACAGAACAGTGCACACTGTCTCTAACCAGAATAGAAAGAGGAGTGGGAGGCCCCGGTGCACAACTGAGCAAGCGGACAAGTACATTAAAGTGTTTAGTTTGAGAAACAGACACCTCACAAGTTCTCAACTGGCAGCTTCATTAAATAGTACCCGCAAAACACCAGTCTCAACGTCAACAGTGCAGAGGCGACTCCGGGATGCTGGCCTTCTAGGCAGAGTTGCAAAGAAAAAGCCATATCTCAGACTGGCCAATAAAGATAAACGATTAAGATGGGCAAAATAACACAGACACTGGATAGAGGAACTCCTAGAAGGCCAGGCCCTGTTATCCCAGTAATAATGCCATGCATTACACCTGGGTAGAAAACACTTAAATTTGCTCAACTTCCCATTGGCTCAACTTACCCAAAGGCAAACATTGTTGACTATATTAGCCCACACAGTTACAAGGATGCACTTTTTTAGGACCCCGTATTGAATCTTATAGAGACCCCAACTGATGTATACAGATGCAGGATCTTAATGTGATCACTCAACCCCACTGCAATTGTCGCGACCTTTACTTTGAATACCATAACACAATAAATACATTTGAGTTGGTGGAAATCGTTTTTTTGGACCTAACTTGCTCACCACTTTTTCCATATTCCATGTCTTTTTTCACAGATTCCATGAAATTATGACCTCTTTCTAAATATTTGGTAAAATGATTAATTTTGTGTATGGTTTCCTGGAAACAAAGGTGGCTCAACTTACCCCTTCGGCTCAACTTACCCCTCACTCTCCACTACTGGGTATGAGCCCATGTTTCATCACACACAAACAGGACATTGAAACACACCTTACTTTGCAAACACAGAACACATAGAATATCTCTGTGTTTACAGTCCTGTACTGGCTGCTCCCTGGTAACTGCAGTGGTGGAAACTAGAAAGCCTCACTGGTGACACTTCCAGACCTGGGTTCAAATACTATTTGAAATCTTTAAAAAAGTTTTGTCCTGGAGCGCCAGATGTGTAGGGTTTGCAGTTTTGGCATTATTTTATTGACCCATTAAGCCAGGTAAGGTCAATCAAACACAGATAACGTATTTACAATTATTATAAATAGTATTTGAACGAAGGTTTACCTACTACCTCTGGGTACAGCAACTCACTGAGAATCCTCTTTTTGGCCTGTTTCCTGAATCCTGATGTTGGTCTGTCTCCAATGAGAATATTTATGTAACAAAATAGTGCTGTGGCTGCAGATTCCTCTTGTCTTTCTTTCCACATTCTTTGGTGTTTTGCTAATGCTCATCGTGTCATGGTCTGACTCTACCCAGCTCTTGAGGAGTATCCACCAGGTCCAATGGATCTCAACAAATTCACAAACATTTCTGCAAACAAATTAGATATTGATGTCAAAACCAATGAACGTATTGTTTATTAATTAAGAGAGAGGCTTTCAGTTGTCAATGTCAACATGACATTCTGGGAATTATGCTACATCTAACATAGTGGCTGTAGTTTCTACAAGCCAGCACATTACGGTTGGGTTTGACACGATAGTGTAAAAAAGGGCAGGCATATAAGTCTAAGCACTTCTATGGGTGAGTCAGCAAAATGGATGGACAGACAAACAGTACAGTAAATGTCATAATGAGAGGTATCCCTCCCAGTGAAAGGAGGAATGTGAGAGACAATGCCTTGAATGTATTAAAGCAGCCCAGCTGTCAGGGAGGTGTGGTGTGGGAATTCTGCTGATGGGGATGTGCACACACACACACACACACCACACACCACACACACACATAGCTTCGCCCAAGAAGCCAGCAGCATGTTGCCGCCCATCTACAGTTGATTGCATCGCATAACCTGAACACTACATCACTCACTACCTCTCTCTCTCTCTGTCTCTCTCTCTCTCTCTCTCAGCAGAGACTCTCTGTTTCGGTATGTATAACACATACCGTATTATACACAAAGTGTACAAAACATGACCTAGGCTGGCCAGGTGAAAGCTACGATCCCTTACTGATGTCACTTGTTAGCATTGGAGTCAACATGGGCCAGCATCCCTGTGGAACGCCTTCAACACCTTGTAGAGTCCATTCCCAGGCAAATTGAGGCTTTTCTGAGGGCAAAAGGGGGTGCAACTCAATATTAGGAAGGTATTCCTAATGTTTTGTACACTCAGTGAGCATATAAAGGTAAAAGGGTGAATTATATTCAATATTTCGCTCTTTTGTTGTCACGTTCCTGACCTGTTTTCCTTGTTTTTGTATGTGTTTAGTTGGTCAGGGCGTGAGTTGGGGTGGGCATTCTATGTTTTGTGTTTCTATGTTGGGTTAAATGTGTTGCCTGATATGGTTCTCAATTAGGGGCAGGTGTTTGACGTTTCCTCTGATTGAGAACCATATTAAGGTAGGCTGTTCTCACTGTTTGTTTGTGGGTGATTGTTCCTGTGTCTGTGTCTGTCGCACCACACGGGACTGTTTCATTTTCTTTCGTTTGGTTAGTCTGTTCCTGTTCGTGCGTTCTTCGTGTTATATTGTAAGTCCACATGTTCAAGTCTGTCTACCTCGTTTTGTTGTTTTGTAGTTATTCAAGTGTATTTCGTGTCAGTGTTCGTCTTGTTTAATAAATTCATCATGTCTTCATACAACGCTGCGTTTTGGTCCGATCCATACTCCTTCTCCTCGACCGAGGAGGATGACACCCGTTACATTTGTATAAACTATTCAAATACAATTTAGCCTATATCAAAACAAGCATATCTGGAAAAAATACACAGCCCGAAAACTTCAAAGTACAACATCGATTCTACCTTCCATCCTATACACCCTGTACACTCTTCCTTAAAATACCAAATCTATCCAAGCCTCGCCCTCATAAACATAAGGAGCTATCCATCCTCTGCCAGCAGCCCCAGGAGCCCACCCAACCCACTCTGCTCTTGTTTTATACTTAGTGTATACTGAATGTGATAAGTCTACTATTGTGAAAGTGTCAGGTCAGGAACAGACGGTTATCAGAACAATAAGAACGGTACATGTACTTTCTCATCAGACACTGCAATTCCCTGAGAGACAAAGCCTGTGTTATCACAGTCTGATTAGTTTGGTTACGTAGTGTAGTTTCGGATGAGGAATCTTTTCCTGTGGGTTGTTGTGTGTCTTGAGAAAGTCTCTCCAGCACTGTGTGTAGTAGAATGTCTAGCCTATCGCTCTCCTTCACTGAAACTTCTGATGCCCAAGTGTGAGCAAAGACAACAAACAGTCATGTTGTTCCAGTGACCAACATTGTTATTGCTGCATTGATATCAGACAAAAACACTCCAGAACTATCAAACGCTTCTCTGCTTTCCCAACATTCTGGCAGCTTTTCCTGCATTACCACTACCTCCAAACATCCTGACCATGCGGGCAAGAAATCCACAGGACCGTGCAAGCTCACTATCCTTTTTTGAGCATGAGAAACGCTCTAACCCTCTCTCTTTCTTTCTCCCTCTCTCTCTGACTCCCCCTCTCACCTCACTTGACAAACATCATGCCAGTCGCCACAGTTCACCATGGACGGGGCTTTTATTCTGCCTCCAGACGGCTCTGGTTTACATGGAGTCGGATCTGAAAATAGGCCCACTGTTCTGTGTTCAGCCATAATATTTCACTGAAAAGGTCATCAGAGTATCTGCTGAGCGTGGGCACTGGGCCATTCTCTCAGTGTGTAGAGCGTTGGACCACAGTCAGAAGGAGAGAGTGGAGAGCCAATATGTAGTGGTGGTTTGATTAGATAAGAAAACATTATCTTCTAATGAGGAAAGTCTTTGTGCAGCAAACAGACAAGATAGGCTAATCAACCTGGTGAGAAATAGATTAAAATCCTCATCTCAGTCCTTGATCAAATCCTTCTCTCATCAATTGCTTTATCCTCTCCTCTGCAGACTTCTGTACATCCTGACAAATCAGCCCATTTAGTGATCAATTCTCATTAACTATATGAATGCTTTTTCAATTGGATGGGGCAATGGATGTATGAGAATAATAACAGCATGATTGATAAACTTTACAGTAGACCGCTTCAAATTATAATAAGGATCTTTATGGGATCGAACAGAGCATGTGTGCGTGTGTGTGTGTGTATACATACAGTATCAGTCAAAAGTTTGGACACACCTACTCATTCAAGGGTTCTTCTTTATTTTTTACTATTTTCTACATTGTAGAATAATAGTGAAGACATCAAAACTATGAAATCACATGGAATAATGTAGCAACCCAAAAAGTGTTAAACAAAAAGTGTTAAATCAAAATATATTTTATAATTTAGATTCTTCAAAGTAGCCACCCTTTGCCTTTGCACACTCTTGGCATTCTCTCAACCAGCTTCACCTGGAATGCTTTTCCAACAGTCTTGAAGGAGTTCCCACATATGCTGAGCACTTGTTGCTTTTCCTTCACTCTGCGGTCCGAATCATCCCAAACCATCTCAATTGGGTTGAGGTCAGGGGATTGTGGAGGCCAGGTCATCTGATGCAGCACTCCATCACTCTCCTTCTTGGTCAATTAGCCCTTACGCAACCTGGAGGTGTGTTGGGTCATTGTCGTGTTGAAAAACAAATGACAGTCCCACTAAGTGCAAACCCACTAAGCGCAAATCACAGACAGTGTCACCAGCAAAGCACCCCCACACCTTCACACCTCCTCCTGAGGAGGAGATCATCTGTTCACGTACTCAGATGATCGGAGGTTGGAACCAAAAGTCTCAAATTTGGACTACTTAGACCATAGGATAGATTTCCATCGGTCTAATGTCCATTGCTCATGTTTCTTGGCCGAAGCAAGTATTTTCTTCTTATTGCTGTCCTTTAGTAGTGGTTAATTTGCAGCAATTCGACCACAAAGGCCTGGTTTTATCACCAAAGCCCCACACACTACCCACCACTGCGACCTGTATGCTCTCATTGGCTGGCCCTCACTATATATCCATCGCCAAACCCACTGGCTCCAGGTCATCTATAAGTCTTTGCTAGGTAAAGCTCCGCCTTATCTCAGCTCACTGGTCACCATAGCAACACCCAACCATAGCACACGCTCCAGCAGGTATGTTGCACTAGTCATCCTGAAACCCAACACTTCCTTTGGCCGCCTTTCCTTCCAGTTCTCTGCGGACAATGACTGGAACGAATTGCAAAAATCTCTGAAGCTGAAGTTTTATATCTCCCTCTCTAACTTTAAGCATCAGCTGTCAGAGCAGCTTACCGATCACTGTACCTGTACACAGCCAATCTGTAAATAGCACACCTGACTACCTCATCCCCATATCCTTACTTACCCTCTTGCTCTTTTGCACCCCAGTATCTCTACTTGCACATCATCATCAGCACATCTATCACTCCAGTATTAATGCTAAATTGTAATTATTTCACCTCTATGTTCTATTTATTGCCTACCTCCCTACTCTTCTACATTTGCACACACTGTACATAGATTTTTCTATTTATTTTTCTTTCTATAGTGTTATTGACTGTACGTTTGTTTAAGTGTAACTCTGTGTTGTTGTTTTTGTCGCACTGCTTTGCTTTATCTTGGCCAGGATGCAGTTGTAAATGAGAACTTGTTCTCAACTGGCCTACCTGGTTAAATAAAGGTGAAATAAATAAATAAATAAAATAATTAACGGAGTCTCCTCTGAACACTTGATGTTGAGATGTGTCTGTTACTTGAGCTCTGTGAAGCATTTATTTGGGCTGCAATTTCTGAGGCTGGTAACTCCAATGAACTCTGGGTCTTCCTTTTCTGTGGGGGTCCTCATGAGAGCCAGTTTCATCATAGCGCTTGATGTTTTTTCCAACTGCACTTGAAGAGACTTTCAAAGTTCTTGAAATTTTCCGGATTGACTGACCTTCATGTCTTAAAATATTGATGGACTATGGTTTCTATTTGCTTATTTGAGCTGTTCTTGCCATAATATGGACTTGGTCTTTTACCAAATAGGGCTATCCTCTGTATACCTTGTCACAACACAACTGATTTGCTCAAACGCATTAAGGAAAGAAATTCCACAAATTAACTTTTAACAAGGCACACCTGTTAACTGAAATGCATTCTAGGTGACAGCAAAGCTGTCATCAAGGGAAAGGGTGGCTACTTTGAAGAATCTGATTTGTTTAACACTTTTTTGGTTACTACATGATTCCATGTGTGTTATTTTATACTTTTGATGTCTTCACTATTATTCTACAATGTAGAAAATAGTGAAATATAAAGAAATACCCTTGAATGAGTAGGCGTGTCCAAACTTTTGACTGGTACTGTATGTGTAAAGGAGTGTAAATTACTCTTCCTAGCCTGGTATTGAAAACCTTATATTGTGATGGATCGTACAGTGAAATTACTGTGATTGCTGATGCATTACACTGTAACGAACCAACTAAAGAGGAGTGATCATTACTCTGGTTATTAAAGACTTCCCAGAATTAGTCCTAATGTAATCACAGATAAACCATCTGTTTCGATTCTAAACTCCATCAGAAGGAGATGGTAAAGATGAAACAATCAAACACTGTTTCCAGTGCCTGATCCATTAAGGCCAGTTTCTCTTCTTTAGTAGCCTAATATCAGAACCCATAACCAATCCTGTGCTAGCTAGCTAACTAGATGACATTTTTTCATCAAAGTTCATCATGAAAGATTACTCCTCTAGTTACTTCACTGAACATCAGGCCCACAACCTGTATCTGTGGATCCATATCAAACATAGTCATGGTCAGTTGATGACACTTTACATTTGATGTAATCTGTGTGTGACTCCATTGAGGATAGTTACGCCCTCACTCAACTCTCCAACACTATCATCTTAAAATAACCTCTATCTATGGCTTCATATCAAACATAGTCATGGTCAATTTATAATAACAACACATTTGATATGTAGCCTAGTGTGTGTGACTCCACTGAGGATAGTAAAGCTCTCTGGCAGTACTAGTGATTCTTGGCCAGTGTATATTAAGAATACTTTACCCTCAGAACAGCCTCAATTCGTTGGGACATGAACTCTACAAGATGTCGAAAGTGTTCCACAGTTGTGCCAAGTTGGCTGGATGTCCTTTGGATAGTGGACCATTCTTGATACACACAGGAAACTGTTGAGCATGAAAAATCCAGCAGTGTTGCAGTTCTTGACACAAACTGGTGCGTCTGGCACTTACTACCATACCCCTTTTAACGGCACTTCAATCTTTTTTCTTGCCATTCCTCCTCTGAATGTCACACATAAACAATCCATGTCTCAATTGTCACAAGGCTTAAAAATCCTTCTTTAACCCGTCTCCTCCCCTTCACCTACACTGATTGCAGTTGATTTTACAAGTGATATCAATAAGGGATCATAGCTTTCATCTGGATTCACCTGGTCAGTCTATGTCATGGAAAGAGCTTAATGTTTTGTACACTGTATATGAAACATACTGTACGTGATACAAATACTTGACAGATGACAGATGCTACCCAAGGAGGCTGTAATTGGATGATGTTTAGCCTCATATGAACTGTACACACACACACACGAGTGCGCACACGCGCATGCACACACATACATTCTGATGGAGGAAAACACAGTGTCAGACAGACAGCAGGAAGTGACAGCATAGATGGATCACACCACAGGGCTGATGGGACGCCTTCCAGTTGTTCTAGAGGACAAGTCACCCTGAGGAGCTTGAGGACACCTCATCTCACTGTGTGTTCAGTACAGAGGACTCATGTCTGAGCTGGTTTTTACCCCAAATTTGGCCGATATAAATCTACAGTAATAAGAACAGCAGTTATGAAATCCTCAGTGACAAAACTCAAATGACTTCATTGATGTCTTCATTATGCCTTGGCCAGAAACCAAATCCTAAATGAAAACAACAAAAACACCTGCATGATATGTGAACAACAATATAGTCTGTGTGTGAAATAGCCAATGCTCTCCCTCATTTGAACGACCTGTTCGAGAGCAGTATAGTAGAGAAATGTGTGTGACAGGAACCAAGAGTCTAATCTCTCCTGCTGGCATGCAGCAGCTATACTGTAGCCTCCGAATCAGAGCCTGCCGTGCTATCTCACACCACACACACTACCGCTCCGAAATGACACGACAACACTCACTAACTGATAACGCTACACTGTGTGGTGTGGGCTGTGGCCTCACTGGCTGCCTGCCTGGCTTTTCTCTATTGCCTGCTTGGCCACACTGTGACTGACACAGGGACTTCACTGGCTGCACACTGGGTGGAAAGAGATCCGGCTACAAACAGAGGCGCTCCCACACACACACTACTAAACACATACATGCACACACAAAGATGCATACGCAGCACATACACACACACACCTCTTTGTCAGCTGTGCAACAAGTTATTTTACACTAGAGGCAATGAGCCCACAGAGAGGAGCTGATAATGCAGATATGCTGTTCATGGATAGGACAGAGATAGGACACAACCTGAAAGGAACATTTGTTGATGAGAGAACAGAAAGAAGCAAGAAGAAAGAGAGACAGAGATACCAATGGTTTCTCTGACTAATGTGAAGTTAAAGGCTGCTAAATGAAGTTAACAGAGACTTTGAAATGTAAATGTATTAAGCAGTCTATCCTTAGGGCAGCAGAGAGAGAGAGAGACAGAGAGAGGAGAGGCGAGAGAGAGAGCGAGCAAGAGGCGAAAGAGAGAGGCGAGAGAGAGAAAGAGAGAGAAGCTTCTTTCTGCCCCCCCCCCCGCCCCCCCCTTAAAAGATCTAGATGCACTATTGTAAAGTGGCTGTTCCACTGGATGTCATAAGGTGAATGCACCAATTTGTAAGTCGCTCTGGATAAGAGCGTCTGCTAAATGACTTAAATGTAAATGTAAATGTAAGCTGCATGGGACAGCGATACCATCTCCACTGGCTGATTCCCTGCCTGCCTCTGACAGAGAGGAAGCTGCTGGAAGATAAAACACACTCAGCACTTTTCATGTCCAGATATTGTGAACCACACACACACACACACACACACACACACACACACACACACACACACACACACACACACACACACACACACACACACACACACACACACACACACACACACACACACACACACACACACACACACACACACACACACACACACACACACACTACTAGTCAATGAATATCCTTCTTCTTATTAGAATCTGAGTAATAAGAGAAGAAGGGCCAAGTAAACCTACAGTACAAACAGAGCCACTGGCACTGTACAGCTCTATATGTCTGATAATTAACCTTTAAATGGGATTTTCTGACATGGCATCAGATTCATAACTAAGCTATTTGGCAATGCATGGCTTTGTTTGCCTCTCACATCAATAGAGCAAAGAGGGACAGAGAGGGGGGGAAAGAGAGAGAGAGAGAGAGAGTGAGTGAAAGATATACTGATGAAGTGAATAAATAGCCTCAGTGATGGAGAGAGTAGTGGTCAGTGAACAGAGCTAAGCTGGCATACGATACAGTACGGTAAGGTAGCAGACCTGACTCAGGTTCCTCCAGCCTACCCGCCTGGTTCCCCATGCTGGTTCGGTCCGCAGGTCTACTCACTCTCCACCCCAGGAAGGACTAATCCAAGAACCCCGGCCGCGGGGGAGGCGGCTTTGCTCAGAGAAACTATCTTACAATATGTAGTCTCAGTCTGATCTCCCGGCAGAGATAAATACAGGAGACACAAATAATATCCCCTCCTTCCTTTCTCTCTCTTCTCTCCAGCTCTTCCTGAGGCTGAGTGAGTGGAGGCAGACTGTCCCGCTGCCTGTGTGTGCTCAGTCCTCCAGGCTGGTGACAGTATGACACACTGGCAGAGCGGTGTGGGCTTCATTAGCCCTGTGACGGCTGGAATCAGCACATAGGAGGAGTGGCTTCTCCAGGCCACACACACACACACACAGGTCCTCCTTCTCTGCTCCTCCTCCTTCCCTGTCTCACAGACTCTCCCAGAGCTGTTCTACACTCTCTCGATCACAGTAGAGCAGAAATGACTGCTGCTTTTTAACACAGTGTACTGTACCTCAACAAAGTAATCCTCTCTTTCTGGTACAGTATAATGAAAGATAGAGAGACTGATGGAGAAGGAAGAGAGGAAGGAAAAATAAGGAGGAAGAAAAGGACGTTTTGTCTTGTTGGCAGAGACTAACAGCAGAGCTCTCTCTTCTCTTCCCTTTCATGTTAACTCTCCTGACCTCATCCGTCCAGCAGAGAGAAGGATCACCGATTAGCTGGAGCTAACTCTTAACAAACGCATACATGCAGTATCTTTCTCCCCCTCTCACATACACGCATTCATGTGCACACACAAAATCACACACACTGCCAGTGTTTTCATAGCAAGAATCTGCATTACTGGGGGGCTGTTTTGGGGTGAGTGTTTATGAAAACGGTGGGGAGTTGTGTGTGAGGGGAGGGCGATGCAGTGGGGGTGGGATGAGAGGATAGCTTGTTTTTTCCCCCTCTCCCTCATTCACAATGTATGTGTCTGAAATATTCATGATGATAAAAGCCACAGTAGGAGAAATAAAGTCGGGAGTGAATTAATGTGTCATCTCCGGTTGGATTGGTCCTTTTTTGAGCGACGCGACTTTAAGGCAACCTCTCTTTCTCTCTCCCTCCATCTTACAGTGCCTCCCTCTCTGTCACTATGTGTGTGATTGTATGTGTGCCTTTGTCTTTCTCTCTCTCCTATTTTATTGTGCTATTAAAGTTATAAGAGCCTCTATCTGTTGCAACATTAAGCATTTTGAAAAATCTCATGAAGGGCGTAATAGTTTAGAAAGTCTAAGAGATGCTGCGGTGGTGCCTCCTCCTCCTCTTCTTCTTCCTTCTCCTCCTGCTTCTCCTCCTCCTTCAGTGTTCTCTACTGATCCTCTCTCCTGTCTGAGCCCATCACTGCAGAACCACCCTCAATAAACAAACATAGCTCTAATCCAGTTAAGAATGTCCTCCTCGCCACAGGAGCTCCATTTCTATGGCCTCCAAGAAACATCTAGAAGAATTTCAGTATTTGGGGGTTGCTTGGGGCACAGTCTTCTCATGACATACAGTGGGGAGAAGAAGTATTTGATACACTGACGATTTTGCAGGTTTTCCTACTTACAAAGCATGTAGAGGTCTGTCATTTTTATCATAGGTACACTTCAACTGTGAGAGACAGAATCTAAAACAAAAATCCAGAAAATCACATTGTATGATTTTTAAGTAATTAATTTGCATTTTATTGCATGACATAAGTATTTGATACATCAGAAAAGCAGAACTTAATATTTGGTACAGAAACCTTTGTTTGCAATTACAGAGATCATACGTTTCCTGTAGTTCTTGACCAGGTTTGCACACACTGCAGCAGGGATTTTGGCCCACTCCTCCATACAGACCTTCTCCAGATCCTTCAGGTTTCGGGGCTGTCGCTGGGCAATACGGACTTTCAGCTCCCTCCAAAGATTTTCTATTGGGTTCAGGTCTGGAGACTGGCTAGGCCACTCCAGGACCTTGAGATGCTTCTTACGGAGCCACTCCTTAGTTGCCCTGGCTGTGTGTTTCGGGTCGTTGTCATGCTGGAAGACCCAGCCACGACCCATCTTCAATGCTCTTACTGAGGGAAGGAGGTTGTTGGCCAAGATCTCGCGATACATGGCCCCATTCATCCTCCCCTCAATATGGTGCAGTCGTCCTGTCCCCTTTGCAGAAAAGCATCCCCAAAGAATGATGTTTCCACCTCCATGCTTCACGGTTGGGATGGTGTTCTTGGGGTTGTACTCATCCTTCTTCTTCCACCAAACACAGCGAGTGAAGTTTAGACCAAAAAGCTCTATTTTTGTCTCATTAGACCACATGACCTTCTCCAATTCCTCCTCTGGATCATCCAGATGGTCATTGGCAAACTTCAGACGGGCCTGGACATGCGCTGGCTTGAGCAGGGGGACCTTGTGTGCACTGCAGGATTTTAATCCATGACGGCGTAGTGTGTTACTAATGGTTTTCTTTGAGACTGTGGTCCCAGCTCTCTTCAGGTCATTGACCAGGTCCTGCAGTGTAGTTCTGGGCTGATCCCTCACCTTCCTGATGATCATTGATGCCCCACGAGGTGAGATCTTGCATGGAGCCCCAGACCGAGGGTGATTGACCGTCATCTTGAACTTCTTCCATTTTCTAATAATTGCGCCAACAGTTGTTGCCTTCTCACCAAGCTGCTTGCCTATTGTCCTGTAGCCCATCCCAGCCTTGTGCAGGTCTATAATTTTATCCCTGATGTCCTTACACAGCTCTCTGGTCTTGGCCATTGTGGAGAGGTTGGAGTCTGTTTGATTGAGTGTGTGGACAGGTGTCTTTTATACAGGTAACGAGTTCAAACAGGTGCAGTTAATACAGGTAATGAGTGGAGAACAGGAGGGCTTCTTAAAGAAAAACTAACAGGTCTGTGAGAGCCGGAATTCTTACTGGTTGGTAGGGGATCAAATACCTATGTCATGCAATAAAATGCTAATTAATTACTTAAAAATCATACAATGTGATTTTCTGGATTTCTGTTTTAGATTCCGTCTCTCACAGTTGAAGTGTACCTATGATAAAAATTACAGACCTCTACATGCTTTGTAAGTAGGAAAACCTGCAAAATCGGCAGTGTATCAAATACTTGTTCTCCCCACTGTATATAAACATCCACAAATGTATCAATTTCTATCTATCTATAGGCTACATTTAGGTTTTTATTTTATTATTTTTAGGCTATTTGACATTAGTGCGTAAGCCTAAGCTTTAGGGCCTAACTGTACGCGCGCCAAATAGCCTACACGCCAATCGCCAAACGCTTTTGGGAACAGGCAGAAAAAGTTAAGGTCAATATACTGAGGAAAAAAGGACACTGTCAGAGTTTTATTCAATAAGAGAAAAGCTGTGAAATGGGAGAGTTGAAAATAATGAGAAGGGAGGGACAGAAATGTAATGTTTAGGAAAGATTTGATGGTGTTAAAAAAGGATGCTAGCAGTGCCTATGTTATGTGTGATGCTTGTGAGGCACATCAAGGGAAGTGTAGACTATCGTTCAGATGGGTTAAATAGAAACTGAAATCTGGACAGTGACTGTTGGTCTATAACTTCTTAATAGCCTTAATATGAACTCCTGCAGAATTAAGCATTTGTTGCAGAAAAATTATACACTGAAAGTATATTTTGACTCGGGAATAGGAGTGAAGAAATATGATTTCTTTCTTTCAGCATCTTGAGAAAATGTGAATATGCAGTTAAGGACCGTCAGTAAAGGTGCTATTTTAAAATGATCAGCTGAAACATATCTAAATTAGGCAAAATATTGTTACGCCGTGTCTGACTGTAACTAACAGTGCATTTTCTATATTTGCGGGTTAGGGCCTCATATTTTCACTTTCACTCGGTTGTGGATGGGTTATTAGCAATTGCAGGCAGGTGAACAAACAGCTGACCCACGCACCACCAGTGCTTGTGTGTGTTTCTCTCTCTCTGTAAGCATGTATGCCTGTGTATGTGTGTGTGTGTGTGTGTGTGTGTGTGTGTGTGTCTGTCACTGTAGAATGCTTATGGAGGCTAAAGAGGACTGAGGAGTCCCAGTGGTATTGAGGCATTTTGGATTAATTCATTTGGCAGTGATGAGGAGGAGCTAGAGAGAGGATATAGATACTTTTGTACCCGTTTCCTCCAGCATTTTCTCAAGGTCCTTTGCTGTTGTTCTGGGATTGATTTGCACATTTCGCACCAAAGTACGTTCATCTCTAGGAGACAGAACGCGTCTTCTTCCTGAGCGGTATGACGGCTGCGTGGTCCCATGGTGTTTATACTTGCATACTGTTGTTTGTACAGATGAACGTGGTACCTTGCGACTGGAACGAATTGCAAAAATCTCTGAAGTTGGAGACTTTTATCTCCCTCAACAACTTTAAAAATCTGCTATCCGAGCAGCTAACCGATCGCTGCAGCTGTACATAGTCCATCTGTAAACTACCCACCCAATTTACCTACCTCACCCCCCAAGTTGGTCCTGATGACAAATACTGACCTCCTAATGACCGTGACACAGTGTGAGTGTCAGACCGGGCCAGAGGGGCTCCAGAATTAGCGTCTGGGCTGAATCAGTCATCACAATGAGATCTTCTTTGCCCTCTAGTAGTTTAGGACACTGTCAAGCCACCAGTTTTTTTTTTCTTTCTTTTTCCGTTATTTTACCAGGTAAGTTGACTGAGAACACGTTCTCATTTGCAGCAACGACCTGGGGAATAGTTACAGGGGAGAGGAGGGGGATGAATGCGCCAATTATAAACTGGGGATTATTAGGTGACCATGATGGTTTGAGGGCCAGATTGGGAATTTAGCCAGGACACCGGGGTTAACACCCCTACTCTTACGGATAAGTGCCATGGGATCTTTAATGACCTCAGAGAGTCAGGACACCCGTTTAACGTCCCATCCGAAAGACAGCACCCTACACAGGGCAGTGTCCCCAATCACTGCCCTGGGGCATTGGGATATTTTTATTTTTTTAGACCAGAGGAAAGAGTGCCTCCTACTGGCCCTCCAACACCACTTCCAGCAGCATCTGGTCTCCCATCCAGGGACTGACCAGGACCAACCCTGCTTAGCTTCAGAAGCAAGCCAGCAGTGGTATGCAGGGTGGTATGCTGCTGGCTTTACAGTTACAGCTGTGGACACTGTGTTCTAACAGCAGATATATTTGTTTTGGCTTCACAGATATTGATATTGAGCCACAGAGGATTTTCAAATATCTATTGTATCTTTAAGTCAAGACAGTGCTACTGGTAAAGGCAATAAAATGACTGAGTAAAACTGGCCCTTTGAACAGTGACACACCACGAGACCTTCAAAGTTCAAACTGCCTGCAGTAAATGCTCTGCATCCATTCCACGTGAGAACAGCAGTGTGTAAATCAGAACAGGTGTGAGGTAAAGGGAGTACCCATCCATGAAGTAGCTACTAGTGCACATCATCTTACCTCATCAGGGCTGATGATAAAAATGTTATTCATAGAGTAGCAACCGCTCTGTCTTCTCTCATCCTGGCACTCCACAGGGGATCCTCTACTCTCTTCATTTAAATATTGATGAAGTGCTTAAATAAGTAATCTGGACGTGGCTGTGGTGTTAAACCCTCGTCTGATGGGACAGTGTGAATATAAATATCTTTCCCTCTTCAAATCTCTTTTTACCCTTTTACCCTGGAGCTCTCACTGCAGAGAAATTCCTATGTACTTATACTTAATGGCAATAAATGGAACTTTATTGAACATATTGAACGTAGCGTAAAGTACCACTACCGCCGATTAAGCATTATAAAGAGGTTTTATATTACAGACCCCCTGTATCATCCCATTAGTATGGAATGCTGTTAAGAGTAGTAGGAAATCCAGACTGATCATACTGGATGTTAGTGACCCTCTTAGTCGCCCTGGACAGGAGATAGATGACGCTGCTAGTCTGTGTGTTTCCCGTGGTTGTGGCTCTATCCCTCACTCCCTTCTATTCGCTTTGGCTCTACCTCTCACTCCCTCTTCTTTCCTTTCTTGGCGCTCTCTCTCTCTGCAGCAATCTCTTAAGTGCTGTGGGACTTGGGACAGGCTCTGGCTGGTTCTCAGCAGCTGATGGAGAGGGACACCAGAGAGTGGAGTCATGGTCTCTAGATGACACTGGTGTGATGATCACAACAAAAGGATGTCACTTTACTAAATAAGCAGAGTGACATCAAGTTAATTTATTCATACCTCCAAGGACATGGGGATTCTATCACTACCTCAGAAGAATGTAGCCTAACATTTTGCCTTAACTAGTCAGGTGATAGTACGGATATGTAAGATGTTCTGGCACAAACGAATGAATCACGTTGTTGGAACAGTGTAAGACAGGTATGGCTGATGCATAACTTACCTTTAAACTGTGGCATTTGAGAGAGTAGCCTACTACATGCTCACACACAAACTACATAGAACAAGTGAAACATTATCTTTCAATAAAATGTTCAATCTGGTATTTGGAAGAAACACCAAAGCCAACACCAAACATCACGAATGAAAGCAGATTTGGATGTATAGAACATGTGTAATTTCTGACAAGTCTGAACAGTGCTAGGGTAATGAAAAAGTGCCTCAAAGCCTTGCAGGTCCAGATTGCCTGAATAGGAGCAGAATGGAGTTTACAAGACTAACATGACAATGCTGACACAGTTACATAATCCAGCAATAAAAACTGTCTTCGGTACAAAATACTTACCACAAAGCAAGGTGGTGAGAAGATCAAGTAAACCAAGAAAATAATAAGTTGACATAAATCAATAGAGCTAATTTACCTCCACCAGCACATACAGAACATAACCATCTTTCATTGTGACTGACAGCATGGTACAAATCTTCAAAAGCTACAGTAGATTTCACTAAACTCTGAGCATTGTCCCTGCCTATCCTCATCGATACATCAAGATAAGACACAGATATTTCACTCAAAATATAAGATCACATCATACGTTTAAATATCAGACCACAAGCCAAATCTATATTAAAATATTACATTTTCCCTGCCTGATATCTCATCTCAGACATTCAGAAAACAAAGGATGTTTTTTCATAATGCATACTACCGTACCCCGAACACGCAAATTGGAGCATGGGAGGGCCGGAATATGAGTCCAAATCAACGTATGCGAAACAGAGCATGTGTCACGACTCCGACCGAAGGTGACTCCCCTTCCCGTTCGGGTGGCGCTCGGCGGTCGTCGTCGCCGGCCTACTAGCTGCCACTGACTCTTTATCCTCCCCCTCCTTATGTGTTTATTTGTTACACCTGTGTGGAGGTGATTATCATTAGTTGGGCTTTATTAGTCAGCCAGCCTGTACGTTTCTTTGTGCGGGATTGATTCAGTTGTACATTGGGATTCGGGAGTAGACGAACGTATTTGTTTGTTGCGTTCATTAGAGTATATTTGGACTGGGTTTTTGTCCCCCGTGTATGGGACATTTGTTTTGTTACACTCAGTGTTTTCGTGGGGACATTGTTTCCCGTGTGCGCATTAAAAGCACTATATTGAACTATCTGTTATTCCTGCGCCTGACTTCACACCCCCGACACCCAGAGCGTTACAGAATCCCGCACCACTGAATGGAGTCAGCAGGAGCAGCAGCCAACCTCTCTCCACCTTCGGCTCCCCCCCAGGACTCTCCATCCCCCGGCTCCAGCGCGCTCCGTTTTACGCTCCCGAGGGATTATGATGGAGCGGCGGCGGGGTGCCAGGTGTTCTTACTCCAACTGGAACTATACCTGGCCACCGTTAGCCCCACTCCCTCGGGAGCGGAGAGGGTGCGTGTCCTCGTCTCCTGCCTAACGGGTCGTGCTCTGGAGTGGGCAAACGCAGTCTGGAATGGCCCAGACTCAGCGAAGGAGCACTACCCAGAGTTTACCCGCCGTTTTCGTGCCGTGTTTGACCACCCCCCAGAGGGCCGAGCGGCGGGTGAAAGACTATTCCATCTCAGGCAGGAGAAGAGGAGCGCCCAGGATTACGCGCTGGAGTTCCGGACCTTGGCCGCGGGATCAGGGTGGAACGACAGGGCCCTTATTGACCACTACCGGTGTAGTCTCCGGGAGGACGTCCGCAGGGAGCTAACGTGTCGGGACACCGCTCTTTCCCTTGATGGGCTAATTGACATGTCCATCCGACTGGACAATCTGCTGGCTGCCCACGGGCGTTCGAGGAGGGTCCTGTGCGTTCCACCACCCAGCACCCCGGCTCCCATCCCGATGGAGTTGGGAGGGGCCGCGCCTAGGGGTATCGGAGGAGGAGCCCCCCCTGCACCAGCTGTGGTCGGAGAGGACACACGGCCGATCGGTGCTGGGGGGGTCCGTCTGGGAGTCGAGATGGCAGGCGGAACACTTCTCGATCACCCCAGGTGAGTCAGCACCAAACTCACCCAGAACCCCCTGTTGGTCACATGTTTGTCTTGATTTTTTTCCTTAAATGTTTTCCCTCTTCCCAGCATAGGGCGCTAGTCGATTCAGGTGCAGCTGGGAACTTTATGGATCGCGGACTCGCCCGTAAGTTGGGCGTTCCGCTTGTGCCGATAGATTCTCCCTTTCCCGTGCACTCCCTAGATAGCCGGCCATTAGGGTCAGGGGTGGTCAGGGAGGGCCACAGTCCCACTGGACATGGTGACGCAGGGGAATCATAGGGAACGCATCAGTCTCTATATTATTGATTCGCCTGCGTTTCCAGTGGTGCTGGGAATTCCCTGGCTGGCCCGGCACAATCCCAGTATTTCGTGGAGACAGGGGGTTCTCCAGGGATGGTCCGAGGAGTGTTCTGGAAGGTGTCTGGGAGATTCCATCGGTGCCACGTCGGTGGAGAGTCCAGACCAGGGTTCCACGGTGTGCATTCCCCCTGAGTATGCCGATTTGGCAATCGCTTTCAGTAAAAAGAAAGCAACGAAATTACCACCCCATCGACCGGGAAGCGATTGTGCGATAGATCTCCAGGTAAACGCTGCGCTTCCCAAGAGTCACGTGTACCCCTTGTCCCAAGAGGAGACGTTGGCTATGGAGACATATGTCACGGAGTCTCTGGGACAGGGGTACATTCGGCCCTCCATCTCACCCGTCTCCTCGAGTTTCTTTTTTGTGAAGAAAAAGTAGGGAGGTTTGCGTCCGTGTATTGATTATAGAGGTCTAAATGCCATCACTGTGGGGTTTAGTTACCCACTACCTCTCATCGCTTCGGCGGTGGAATCATTTCACGGAGCGCAGTTCTTTACAAAACTGAACCTCAGGAGCGCGTACAGTCTGGTGCGTATTCGGAAAGGAGACGAGTGGAAAACCGCATTTAGTACCACATCGGGCCACTATGAGTACTGCGTCATGCCGTATGGGTTAAAGAATGCTCCAGCCGTTTTCCAATCCTTTGTAGACGAGATTCTCAGGGACCTGCACGTGCAGGGCGTGGTTGTATATATCGATGACATTCTGATCTACTCAGCTACTCACGCCGCGCATGTATCTCTGGTACGCAAGGTGCTTGGTAGACTGCTGGAGCATGACCTATACGTCAAGGCTGAGAAGTGTGTGTTCTCCAAACGAGCCGTCTCCTTCCTGGGTTATCGCATTTCCACCTCGGGGGTGGTGATGGAGAGTGACCGCATTAAGGCCGTGCGTAATTGGCCGACTCCGACCACGGTAAAAGAGGTGCAGCTTTTTTGGGGTTTTGCCAACTACTACCGAAGATTTATCCGGGGTTTTGGCCAGGTAGCGGCTCCCATTACCTCACTGCTAAAGTGGGGCCCGGTGCGGTTGCGGTGGTCAGCAGCGGCGGACGGAGCTTTCAACAGGTTGAAGGCTCTGTTCACGGATGCGCCCGTGTTGGCGCATCCGGACCCCTCTTTAGCATTCATAGTGGAGGTGGACGCGTCCGAGGCTGGGGTGGGTGCCGTGCTATCACAGCGCTCGGGTACGCCACCAAAACTCCGCCCCTGCGCTTTCTTCTCTAGGAAGCTCAACCCAGCGGAGCGTAACTATGATGTGGGGGACCGGGAGTTGTTAGCGGTGGTCAGGGCTCTGAAGGTGTGGAGACACTGGCTTGAGGGGGCTAAGCACCCCTTTCTCATCTGGGCCGACCACCAGAATCTGGAGTATATTCGGGCAGCTAGGAGACTGAACCCACGTCAGGCAAGGTGGGCTATGTTCTTCACCCGGTTCCGGTTTACATTATCCTATAGACCAGGCTCCCAAAACGTAAAGGCTGACGCACTGTCCCGCCTTTACGACACAGAGGATAGGTCCACCGAACCCACTCCCATCCTCCCCGCCTCGAGGCTGATAGCACCAGTGGTATGGGAGGTGGATTCGGACATCGAGCGGGCGCTACGGGCGGAACCCGCGCCTCCTCAGTGTCCGGCGGGGCGGAGGTACGTGCCGCTTGGTGTTCGGGACCAACTGATTCGGTGGGCTCACGTCCTACCCTCCTCGGGTCACCCTGGGGTGGCGAGGACAGTGGGGAGCCTTCGGGGGAGGTATTGGTGGCCTACCTTAGCTCGGGACGTTAGGGTTTATGTCTCCTCCTGTTCGGTATGCGCCCAGAGTAAGGCTCCTAGGCACCTTCCTAGAGGGAAGTTGCAACCCCTCCCCGTTCCACAACGGCCATGGTCTCATCTGTCCGTAGATTTCCTGACCGATCTTCCCCCGTCTCAGGGGAACACTATGGTTCTGGTGATTGTGGATCGGTTTTCTAAGTCCTGCCGTCTCCTCCTGTTACCCGGTATCCCTACGGCCCTACAGACTGCGGAGGCCTTATTCACCCACGTCTTCCGGCACTACGGGGTGCCGGAGGACATCGTTTCTGATCGGGACCCCCAGTTCACGTCCCGAGTATGGAGGGCGTTCATGGAGCGTCTGGGCGTCTCGGTCAGCCTGACTTCCGGTTATCACCCCGAGAGTAATGGGCAGGTGGAGAGAGTGAACCAGGAGGTGGGTAGGTTTCTGCGGTCGTATTGCCAGGACCGGCCAGGGGAGTGGGCGAGATACATTCCCTGGGCCGAGATGGCCCAGAACTCACTACGCCACTCCTCTACTAACGTGTCCCCCTTTCAGTGTGTGTTGGGGTACCAGCCGGTCCTGGCACCATGGCATCCGAGCCAGACCGAGGCTCCTGCGGTGGAGGAATGGGTACAGCGCTCCAAGGAGACCTGGAGGGCTGTCCAGGAGTCCCTCCAACAAGCTAGGAGAAGGCAGAAGAGGAGCGCTGACCGCCACCGCAGTGAGGCCCCCGTGTTTGTACCGGGGGAAAGGGTCTGGCTCTCGACCCGAAACCTGCCCCTCCCCTTGCCCTGCCGGAAGCTGGGGCCACAGTGTGTAGGGCCCTTCAAAGTCCCGAGGGGAATAAACGAGGTGTGTTATCGATTACAACTCCCTTCCTATTATCGTATTAACCCCTCGTTTCATGTGTGTCTCCTCAGGCCGGTGGTAGCTGGTCCCCTGCAGGACGGTGAGGTGCCGGAGGTCCCTCCTCCCCCTCTGGACATCGAGGGGTCCCCGGCGTATACGATACGGGCCATTCTGGACTCGAGACGCCGGGTAAAGGGCCTGCAGTACCTCGTGGACTGGGAGGGGTACGGTCCGGAGGAGAGGTGCTGGGTACCGGTGGAGGACATTTTGTATCCATCAATGTTGAGGGATTTCCATCGCCTCCATCCGGATCGCCCTGCGCCTCGTCCTCCGGGTCGACCTCGAGGCCGGTGTCGGTGCGCTGCGGGAGCCGTGCGTCAGAGGGGGGGTACTGTCACGACTCCGACCGAAGGTGACTCCCCTTCCTGTTCGGGTGGCGCTCGGCGGTCGTCGTCGCCGGCCTACTAGCTGCCACTGACTCTTTTTCCTCCCCCTCCTTATGTGTTTATTTGTTACACCTGTGTGGAGGTGATTATCATTAGTTGTGCTTTATTAGTCAGCCAGCCCGTACGTTTCTTTGTGCGGGATTGATTCAGTTGTACATTGGGATTCGGGAGTAGACGAACGTATTTGTTTGTTGCGTTCATTAGAGTATATTTGGACTGGGTTTTTGTCCCCCGTGTATGGGACATTTGTTTTGTTACACTCAGTGTTTTCGTGGGGACATTGTTTCCCGTGTGCGCATTAAAAGCACTATATTGAACTATCTGTTGTTCCTGCGCCTGACTTCACACCCCCGACACCCAGAGCGTTACAGCATGGAGGGCACTCCTCGAGTGCGTACTCCGTTTGTACATATTTAGAGGTATGCATTGATGCAACCTTCAACGGAAAGTATGCAAAGAAATATGACGCAACCCCTTAAAAAACAACGCAATTTAAAAAATGAATGTCGACCATTATTATACCTTTATTTCAACAAGGAACACAGACTGAGACCAAGGTCTCTTTTACAGCTGGGCCCTGCGTATACATGTTTACACATAGAGTTTAGGTACAATGATTAAGAGATTACACAAGGCAAACAAAACGATCACAGAAATCACAAAAAATACAACAGCAGATTGTTACATTTACACATAGGTTATTCCTAACTTGCATTACCCGAAGCAGTTACAAGCAATACAAAAATACAAATCCTCCAATAAATATTTAAAACGGGCAAGGGGGACAAGAGTCTCAAGTTTAAATTTGGTCTGCAGTCCATTCCATAAGCAAGGAGCGTAACAGGAAAAGGCAACCATACCCAGCTCTGTGGAAATCGCATGGGCGATTTGTAATCCATGCTTGAGTGTAATCCATGCTTGAGACCTGGTTTTATGAATTATATTTCTAATGTTGATAACTGATGATAAATAAGAAGGTTGTTTATTCAGAAGTGCTTTATAGACAAACACAAGAGCATGTTGTTCTTGTCTCATGGACAACGAAGTTCAACCCACATTTTGATATAAAACACTGTGGTGAGTTCCGACTTCGGAATGAAATGTAGCCTATTCACATCGCATATGTTGGGTGACTACAATATTTTATCTTGAGAAGTTAATAAATACATGCTGTGTTAATTTTGGCATGTTTACCTGCCTACGTACCGTAGATCGCAAGTCCATAATAAGTCAATTGGGATAACTACTACTATTAGCTAGCTACCCATGAAGAATTGACAACTATATTGCGTAATATTAGTTTTATGTCATTTTGCTTGTTAAACTATCTGGTTAGCTACATTATTATGATTCACATATAGCTAGCTGATTGTTATGAAGTAAAATGGTTGCTTTGCGTATATCTTGTTTAGTCTCTATTGCCATTGGCCTGACTGGAAGACGGTTCAGTGAATGGGTAAGTCAACAGGGCTAACTCGTTAACTAGCAAGCCACGAAAAATGTACATCTACCTTGTGCAACAGTATTATTTTACGTCGTCCCCTCGCCCCGACCCGGACGCGAACCAGGGACCCTCTGCACACATCGACAACAGTCACCCACGAAGCACGGTCGTTACCCATCGCTCCACAAAAGCCGCGGCCCTTGCAAAGCAAGGGGCAACCCTACTTAAAGTCTCAGAGCAAGTGACGTAACTGATTGAAACGCTAGTAGCGCGTACCCGCTAACTAGCTAGCCATTTCACATCCGTTACACTTGCATAACATTAGTTGTAGGTAATTTTTGCCTGTTTTAACTAGCTGGCTAACTAGATAGCTACGATTCATATATCTAGCTGATAATTATGAAAACATTTGCTTTGTGTATATCTTGTTTCGTCTATTGTTGCCACTGTCCTGGCTGGAAGAAGGTTCAGTGAATGGGGAGGTGAAGCATGCATTCTCCACAATCTCGTCCTCACAAGAACTTACTCAAGAGAACGTTGTCGGAGAATGAGTGTGGAGCAAGGTAGTATGCATATTGAGAAACAGCCAAGGTGTGTCAATCAACATCCTTTTGCTTGGGTTCCTTTCAACCACCATCATTATTTCTTAACCATTATGTAGGCCTCAACTGTCAACCCAGGTTGTATATATGGTTGACTAGGCTAACACTCCTTCATCACATGATCATGCCTAATGGGATTTTTTCTTCAGACCTGTCTGACCTGTCCACTGACTGTCAGGTTAATCTGTCTCAACAGGTACTCACTGGTGTGGAGGAGGCAGATAGACATAGACACATAGAACACAACACAATACAGCCTGCTGGGTGGAGTATGCTAAGCATGTGCTCATGATAGGTCCATTCTAGTTGTTCACTTGAGTGATTGTTAGACTGGATAATAGTCATGCTATAGCCAATGTAGTGGAGCTAGGCAATATGGACAAAAATCCATATTGCGATACATTGCCTGAATTGATGCAATAACAATAAACAGAGTGATAAGTTTATAACATTAACGTGCACCACAGTGTTATAAATTATCCTTTAAACTACTACTACTACTACTTTGATGGTTGTAGCCATGAAATTGTCCCATTAACAATCACCCATATTAGCAAACTTATTTCATTTCAAACTTCACATTTCTCTACCACATCTCTGCCTGCGATAAGTCATCAGTATGTTTGGTGTCTATAATTTTCAGTTTATCGTCCCCAGCTCTACAATGTAGCCAATAACATGACTCTTTCTCGATCTCTATTCATCCATGTTGGTCTATCTCAGAGTTAGCGAAGTGCAGTGAACGTCTTCTACCCACTAATGAAGTATGTTAGGGCACTAGTCAGATGAAATCCTCTGTCTTTTCCCTGTTGGACACATAAACGATTCGGTTTGGTTGATGCAAGTACAAACTCAAACATGAAATCCCTGTGGGTAAAAAAAAATACCCCATCTGTCTCTGGAGAACACAACATCTCTCACACTGCTGCTTTTTATCTAAAAGAGATAAGGGTGCAAAACAACCTTTATATAAAGGCCAACTTAGCTTATTTTAACTACAACATCTTTTCCTGGGGGAATAGACTGGTGCAGCTTGCGATTACAAAATAAGGCTAAGTGTACTCGGTGCACTCATCCTTAAGCTGCAGAGTGCTTTACAATCAAGTGTTAATCTAAACAAAATCCGTCCCTATAACATTGGACTGGAAGCTGAATAGTAAGGAATTATTTAGGAAGTTGCCTAATTAAATCATTATACAGGCAGGACACAAAGTATACAAACCTCATTTCTAACCTGTGGTGTGAAAACCTTGAAAACAAAATTATTTTATTAAAGCCCCTTGATACATTTAAAAGCCAATCAGGGCTTCATTGTGTGACAACTTGAGAATGATATTCTGCACAACACTTTTTGCTTGGTTTCACACTTTCACTCAGCTCCCAGAAGCACTTTGTTCAATGGAGAAAATAAATGTTTTCCTCCATACAACAGACCTAAAGAGAGATGTGAATTAGCAATCTACCCAAAACACAACCCCGAAACACTGTGTGGATGGGGCTCGATAAACAAACACTGCTAGTCTGCTACCACAGTGGGATTTTACAAGGGAAATGCTAAGACAATATGGTTACTGTACACAAATCTATGTCCGTCCAATACTAACTGTAGGCCTACTATTTGTTGAGGTTTGTTGGATGAAGCTATTCTTCACAAATATACTACTGACACAGCTGATTCAAAACAGAACCAAACTGATGGTTAGGCCTACCAACAATTCATCACTAGCAGAAATCTGGAATGTCCTTGGTCATACACAGTACCAGTCAAAAGTTTGCACACACCTACTCATTCAAGGGTTTTATTTTATTGTAGAATAATAGTGAAGACATCAAAACTATGAAATAACACATATGGAATCATGTAGTAACCAAAAATGTGTTAAACAAATCAAAATATATTTTATATGAGATATTCTTCAAAGTAGCCACCCTTTGCCTTGATGACAGCTTTGCACACTCTTGGCATTCTCTTAACCAGTTTCATGAGGTAGTCACATGGAATGCATTTCACTTAACAGGTGTGCCTTGTTAAAAGTTCATTTGTGGAATTTCTTTCCTTCTTAATGCGTTTCAGCAAATCAGTTGTGTTGTGACAAGGTAGGGTTGGTATATACAATGTAGCCCTATTTGGTAAAATACCAAGTCCATATTATGGCAAGAACAGCTCAAATAAGCAAAGAGGAACGACAGTCCATCATTACTTTAAGACATGAAGGTCAGTCAATGCGGAACATTTCAAGAACTTTGAAAGTTTCTTCAAGTTCAGTCACAAAAACCATCAAGCGCTATGATGAAACTGGTTCTCATGAGGACAGCAACAGGAAAGGAAGACCCAGAGTTACCTCTGCTGCAGAGGATAAGTTCATTAGAGTTACCAGTTCCCGAAATTAGCAATTAACTGCACCTCAGCTTGCAGCCCAAATAAATGCTTCATAGAGTTCAAGTAACAGACACATCGCAACATCAACTGTTCAAAGGAGACTGCGTGAATCAGGCCTTCATGGTCGAATTGCTGCAAAGAAACCAATACTAAAGTACACAAATAAGAAGAAGAGACTTGCATGGGCGAAGAAACACGCGCAATGGACATTAGACCAGTGGAAATCTGTCCTTTGGTCTGATGAATCCAAATTTGAGATTTTTGGTTCCAACTGCCGTGTCTTTGTGAGACAGAGTAGGTGAACGGATGATATCCGCTTGTGTGGTTCCAACCGTGAAGCATGGAGGTGTGATGGTGCTTTGCTGGTGACACTGTCTGTGATTTATTTAGAAATCAACGCACACTCAACCATCATGGCTACCACAGCATTCTGCAGCAATACGCCATCCCATCTGGTTTGTGCTTAGTGGGACTATCATTTGTTTTTCAACAGGACACCCTCCAAGCTGTGTAAGGGCTATTTGACCAATAAGGAGAGTGATGGAGTGCTGCATCAGATGACCTCGTCTCCACAATCACCTGACCTCAACCAAATTGAGATGGTTTGGGATGAGTTGGACCACAGAGTGAAGGAAAAGCAGTCAACAAGTGCTCAGCATTTGTGGTAACTCCTTTAAAACAGTTGGAAAATAATTCCAGGTGAAGCTGGTTGAGAGAATGCCAAGAGTGTGCAAAGCTGTCATCAAGCCAAAGGGTGGCTACTAGGAAGAATCTAAAATCTATTTTGATTTGTTAAACACTTTTGGGGTTACTACATGATTCCATGTGTTATATCAAAGTTTTGATGTCTTTACTATTATTCTACAATGTAGAAAATAGAAAAAATAAAGAAAAACCCTTGAATGAGTAGATGTGTCCAAACGTTTAACTGGTACTGTATGTCCAGGTATTCGGGAAGCCATTAATATACTTTAACACGTGTAATTCATCACAGACAAAGAGGCAAGCGTGACCTAATGAGATTCATCATTATATATGCCTCAAACCTGTATGTATGGAATTCAAACACTTCCCAACGTATACAGTACAGTAGGAACAGCTAGAGCTGAGGCAGAAAAACAAGTCTACTGAGTTCTACCAACCTTAACCTGAGGTAAAGTCAGCCAGTAGGTAAAAGATAGTTAAAGTAGGCCAAGTGTGATCACCTCCTGGCTGCTCCACCCTATTCAGTGGTATTCACACACAATGCTGCCAAACCCATGAAATAGCACAGCGTTCCTCCACATTGTGAGACTAAATATTGCTCAGTTAATTCAGTTATGCCCTGCCTGGCCGGCCACACCCACACTGGAGGGTAGGCACAGCACATGCACACACGCACCTACACGTTTTCTGTTAAAATGAGCAGCCAGCCAAACAAAAACAGCAGCAAAGACAGACAGGCAGCAGACTAAACAACAGCAGGCTGTATAAAGAAGTAACCTCCTCTGACGCAGCATCAGCAGCAACAACATACTTCAGACTGGGACCCTGTAAACAAACAAACACTCCACTTTTTAATTCTACTTCCAAAGACCTTAGTTCCAAAGTTCAGTCAAAACACAGACAGGGTTTATATAACAGCTAGGCCTAAGTGTTTAGTTTGTTATTCACACATAAATTAATTAGAGGAGTGGAGCCTGGTTTAACTGTGTGATGAACAAAAGTCTGAGCAAAGTAAAATAGTCAAAATGTTTAGAAAATGCAGCCTACAATGGATGACTGCTGTAATTGAGAGATCTATCTTTATGATTGATGTGTCCAGTATGTGTCCTGTGGGTGAAAGTGTGATACAGTTACAGTATTATACTGTCACAATGACAGAGGACCAGGTTAATTTGCTGAGGTTGTTGTTGAGGTTCAAACACAGTCAACTCAGTCAAACATACTGAGCACTGGGTGTTCTTTTGTTCCAGGGCCTCATGTTCACCCATGTGACTGACTGACAATCCCTAACACTAAACACCTGAGTGTGTAACTCACTAACAACAACCACACACACACACACACACACACACACACACACACACACACACACACACACACACACACACACACACACCACTTGAACAGTAAAACATCAAAATAATTAAAATGTCACAATGATGAGCATTATTTCCCTTTCCATTATAGCTGCTATTGAAAAATAAGTCCTAATTTCTGTATCATGACAGAACAAATGGCCACAGTTCAGAGAGCTAATCAGGGGTTGTTAGAGGGGCAGACGATAAGAATGTACACTCACTGTGTCAGGTTTTGCCCCAGAAACATTAAGAGCCATAAGAGTATCAGACAACTACCTGGATCCCAACAGGCCAGCGAGACACAGAACAGTTATGGAAAATAAAGAGGGGATTTCGGGGAAAGTGGCGGCTTGTGTTCTGGACCTTGAGCAGTTACGGGAAATCAGAGTGATGATCTATGGCCCTCTAGTGTCATTCAAGGGACATTTCACCCTATAACCCTATAACTCCATGCCTTCAGAAAGTATTCACACCCCTTGATCGTTTCCCTATTTTGTTGTGTTACAGCCTAAATTTAAAATGGTTTAAATTGAGATTTTTTTTCAGTAGCCTACACACAATACCCCATAATGTCAAAGTGTAATTATGTTTTTATTTAAATACAAATGACTTAAAAATGAAAAGCTGAAATGTCTTGAGTCAATAAGTATTCAACCCCTTTGTTATGGCAAGCCTAAATAAGTTCAGGAGTACAAATTTGCTTAAGAAGTCACATAAGTTGCATGGACTCACTCTGTGTGCAATAATAGTGTTTAAAATGATTTTTGAATGACTACCTCATCTCTGTACCCCACATATACAATTATCTGTAAGTGTCACGCCCTGATCTGTTTCACCTGCCTTTATGATTGTCTCCACCCATCTTCAGGTGTCACCTGTTTTCCCCATTAGTCACTGGGTATTTATTCCTGTGTTCTCTGTTTGTCTGTTGCCAGTTCGTCTTGTCAAATCAACCAGCGTGTTTTTCCGTGCTCCTGCTTTTTCCTTATCTCTGTTTTTCTAGTCCTCCCAGTTTTGACCCTTGCCTGACATGATTCTGAGCCTGCCTGCCTGACCATTTTGCCTGCCCTGACCTCGAGCCTGCCTGCCACTCTGTACCTCCTGGACTCTGACCTGGTTTCTGATCTTTTGCATGTCCATGACCTGTCTCTTGCCTGCCCCTTGGGTTATAATAAATATCAGAGACTCAAACCATCTGCCTCCCGTGTCTGCATCTGGGTCTCTCCCTGTATTGTTATAGTAAGGTCCGTCAGTCGAGTAGTGAATTTCAAACACTGATTCAACCCCAAAAACCAGGGAGGTTTTCTAATGCAAAAAATTAAAAAAGCAGAAATTGAATATTTCCTTTGAGCATAGTGAAGTTATTAATTACACTTTAGATGGTGTGTAAATACACGCAGTCACTACAAAGATATAGTCGTCAGTTGCTGGAGAGGAAGGAAACCGCTCAGGGTTTTCACCATGAGCCCAATGGTGACTTGAGGCCAAACAGTTACAGAGTTTTTAATGGCTGTGATAGGAGAAAACTGAGGATGGATCAACAACATTGTAGTTACTCCACAATACTAACCTAATTGACAGAGGGAAAAGGAAGCCTTTACAGAATAAAAATACTCCAAAACATTTATCCTGTTTGCAACAAGGCAGCAGTAAAGTAATACTGCAAAGAAATTGGCAAAGCAATTCACTTTTTGTCCTGAATACAAAGTGTTACGTTTGGGGCAAATAAAACGCATGAGTACCACTCTCCATATTGTCAAGCATAGTGGTGGCTGCATCATGTTATGGGTATGCTTGTAATTGTTAAGGACTAGGGAGTTTTTCAGGAAAAAAAGAAACGTAATGGAGCTAAGCACAGGCAAAATCCTAGAGGAAAACTTGGTTCAGTCAGTCTGCTTTCCAGCAGACACAGGGAAATGAATTGTTCTTTCAGCAGGACAAAACCCTAAAACACAAAGCCAAATCTGCACTGGAGTTGCTTAACAAGAAGACAGTGAATGTTCCTGAGTGGCCGAGTTACAGTTTTGACCCTAATCTACTTGAAAATCTATGGCAAGACCTGAAAATGGTTTTCAAGCAATAATCAACAACCTTGAAGCATTTTGACAAGAATAATGGGCAAATATTGCACAATCCAGGTGTGGAAAACTCTTAGAGACTCACCCAGAAAGATTTACAGCTGTAATCGCTGCATTTCAACAAAGCATTGACACAGGTGTGAATCAGGTCTCCAGTTTGAATACTTACAGTACCAGTCAAAAGTTTGGACACACCTACTCATTCAAGGGTTTTTCTTTATTTTTACTATTTTCTACATTGTAGAATAATAGTGAAGACATCAAACTATGAAATAACACATAACCAAAGAAGTGTTAAACAAATCAAAATATATTTAATATTTTAAATTCTTCAAAGTAGCCACCATTTGCCTTGATGACAACAACTTTGCACACTCTTAGCATTCTCTCAACCAGCTTCACCTGGAATGCATTTCAATTAACAGGTGTGCCTTGTTAAAAGTTCATTTGTGGAATTTCTTCCCTTCTTAATGCGTTTCAGCCAATCAGTTGTGTTGTGACAAGGTAGGGTTGGTATATACAATGTAGCCCTATTTGGTAAAAGACCAAGTCCATATTATGGCAAGAACAGCTCAAATAAGAAAAGAGGAACGACAGTCCATCATTACTTTAAGACATGAAGGTCAGTCAATGCGGAACATTTCAAGAACTTTGAACGTTTTTTCAAGTTCAGTCACAAAAACCATCAAGCGCTATGATGAAACTGGTTCTCATGAGGACAGCAACAGGAAAGGAAGACCCAGAGTTACCTCTGCTGTAGAGGATAAGTTCATTAGTTACCATCCTCAGAAATTGCAGCCTAAATAAATGCTTCATAGAGTTCAAGTAACAGACACATCTCAACATCAACTGTTCAGAGGAGACTGCGTGAATCAGGCCTTCATGGTCGAATTGCTGCAAAGAAACCAATACTAAAGAATACCAATAAGAAGAAGAGACTTGCATGGGCCAAGAAACACAAGCAAAGGACATTAGACCGGTGGAAATCTGTCCTTTGGTCTGATGAGTCCAAATTTGAGATTTTTGGTTCCAACCGCTGTGTCTTTGGGAGACGCAGAGTAGGTGAACAGATGATCTCCGCATGTGTGTTTCCCACCGTGAAGCATGGAGTAGGAGGTGTGATGGTGTTAGGGTATTTTGCTTCTGACACTGTCATTGATTTATCTAGAATTCAAGGCACACTTAACCAGCATGGCTACCACAGCATTCTGCAGTGATACGCCATCCCATCTGGTTTGCCCTTAGTGGGACTATCATTTGTTTTTCAACAGGACAATGACCCAACACACCTCCAGGCTGTGTAAGGGCTATTTGATCAAGGAGAGTGATGGAGTTCTGCATCAGATGACCTGGCCTCCACAATCACCCAACCTCAACCCAATTGAGATGGTTTGGGATGAGTTGGACCGCAGAGTGAAGGAAAAGCAGCCAACAAGTGCTCAGCATATGTGGGAACTGCTTCAATACTGATGGAAAAACATTCCAGGTGAAGCTGGTTGAGAGGATGCCAAGAGTGTGCAAAGCTGTCATCAAATAAAAGGGTAGCTACTTTGAAGAATCTAAAATCTGTTTTGATTTGTTTAACACTTTTTTGGTTACTACATGATTCCATATGGGTTATTTCATAGTTTTAACATCTTCACTATTATTTTACAATGCAGAAAATAGTAACAACAAAGAATGAGTGTCCAAACTTTTGACCTGTACTGTACGTCACCGCACTGTGTGTGATTATTTCACAGACAGACGACTGAGCATATAAGAAGCCAACTACAATATTTGATAGGAAGCAGTGATATATCAGAATAATATTGATACTTGGCCATTCATTTACTCTATGTAGGAAGGACCCAGAGTTGACATTTTATTTTCAGGTGGAAAATTGTTTTATAAGGTTAACAATTAAAGAGGAAGTAAAATGGAACTGTGATTGTGAGTGTGTGTGGTGCAATATCAACAATAGATGCAGTAAAGAGGTCAATCAAACTCGACCAAAACAATGGAATTGCCATGGAAACTCGTGGCGAAAAGGGCCATGGGGGAAAGATCCCAAATCTCCTCATTGCTACCCAGCAAAAGTACCCTACATTTAGGCTATTGTTTACAGTGCATTCAGAAAGTATTCAGACACCTTCCCTTTTCCCACATGTTGTTATGTTATAGCCTTATTCTAAAATGTATAAAATACATAATACCCCATAATGACAAAGCGAAAACAGGTTTAGAAAATGTTGCTAATTTATTACAAATAATAAACTGAAATATCTTATTCATATAAGTATTCAGACCCTTTGCTATGAGACTCGAAACTGAGCTTAGGTGCATCCTGTTCCCATTGATCATCCTTGAGATGTTTCTACAACTTGATTGGAGTCCACCTGCGGTAAATTCAATTGATTGGACATGATTTGGAAAGGCACACACCTGTCTATATAAGGTCCCACAGTTGACAGTGTATGTCAGAGCAAAAACCAAGCCATGAGTTCAAAAGAAGAGTTCACCTTCCAACAGGACAATGAACCTAGGCACACAGCCAAGACAACTCAGGAGTGGCTTCAGGACACGTCTCTGAATGTTCTTGAGTGACCCAGCCAGAGCCCGGACTTGAACCCGATCAAACATCTCTCGAGAGAAACCTGAAAATAGCTGTGCAGCGATGCTCCCCATCCAACCTGACAGAGCTTGAGAAGATCTGCAGAGAAGAATGGGAGAAACTCCCCAAATAAAGGTGTGTCAAGCTTGTAGCGTCATACACAAGAAGAGGCTGTAATCGCTGTTAAAGGTGCTTCAAAAAAGTACTGATTAAAGGGTCTGAATACTTATGTAAATGTAATATTTCAGTTTTTATATATACATTTGCTAAAATTTCTACAAACCTGTTTTTGCTTTGTCATTGTCGGGTATTGTGTGTAGATTCATGAGGGGAAAAAATAATTTAATTAATATTAGAAAAGGGCTGTAACATAACAAAATATGGAAAAAGTCAAGGGGTCTGAATACTTTCTGAATGCACTGTCTACGTAGAAATCGGAGTATAATGCTTGTATGGAAGTCAACTCCAACACATGTTCATGTCATCGTCACCAGTCAACTGCATTACAGTTAAAAAACGATTTACCAACATCACCAATTTCTGTATGCTAGCTATGCTAACCTGCTTATATGAACAGGAGTTGGCATTTAGCAGCCACTTCTTCTAATCCTGAAAACTTCAACATTTTATGCAGCGAAAACAGTCAAATATATCCAAATCAGACTTAAGTAACTACATTGTGGGTCTGTTACAACACATAAATCATGACAGATTTGACAATTATCCACTTAGTTAGATCAGATTTGTTGAATGTGTGCCAATCTGGTCAATGGAACAGTCTGCATTCCATTGACTCTTTTACCGCATCTATCAAACCAAGCATGATAGAATGTTTGAATTTTGAATGTTTGTCGCTCAGAGTCAGTGTTGATTTAAAACCATTCTATTTAATTTCCATTGTGATTCTAAATCATACGAATACACTGATATTTGAATAAGATGATATCACAATTGAATAGAACAACTTCAATGGAATGTTTAAAGTTTAGAATGTTTGGTAGTTAGCCGTAAATGTTGATTGGAACTCCGTTTTGGTGGCAACAACCTCAAGACTACAAGTCTGATTTGCTTTTGCTATGATCGATCCAGTTCTATTTATTTAATTTTTTACCCCTTTTTCTCCCCAATTTCGTGGTATCCAATTGGTAGTTACAGTCTTGTCTCTTTGCTGCAACTCCCGTACAGACTCGGGAGAGGCGAAGGTCGAGAGCCGTGCGTCCTCCGAAACACAACCCAACCAAGCCGCACTGCTTCTTGACACAATGCCCACTTAACCCGGAAGCCAGCCGCACCAATGTGTCAGCGGAAACACCCTACACCTGGCGAACGTGTCAGCGTGCACTGAGCCCGGCCTGCCACAGGAGTCGCTAATGCGCGATGGGACAAGGAAATCCCTGCCGGTCAAACCCTCCCCTAACCCGGACGACGATGGGCCAATTGTGCGCCACCCCATCAGTCTCCCGGTCGCGGCCGGCTGCGACAGAGCCTGGACTCAAACCCAGAATCTCTAGTGGCAGAACTAGCACTGCGATACAGTGCCTTAGACCAATGCGCCACTCGGGAGGCCACAGATCTTAATTTGAGCCAGTTTGCTATGGCAGGAATATAATCCTGCAGCAACAGAAAATGTGAACTATTATGTTGATTATAATTATTGGATTTTTTTGTAGGGGTTGATACATTTTCCATTAGGGCAAATCAAGTCTGACATTTTAAAGTGGAAATTACAAACTTTAGAAGCCTTTTTAAACCTTGAATACACTACAAAAGAGTGATCAAATTAAGATCCTACATCTGTATATCCAGCGATATGTACAGGCTGGACCATGAATGACATGCAGAGCACCAATGGAGGCAAACGGCCCGGGTCTCTGTTAGTGCGAGCCGTACTGGACGTATCAGCTCAGACACATGGCTATGATCCTTGAGCACAGCCAGCACCTGCCTGAGCAGAAGCAGAGTTGGTCGACTTGTACAAGGAGGTGAGGCACAGGTTTCTCTTTTACAGAAACAGACCCTAGATAGACTCATACAAGAAGAGGCTTGGGCTTGTGAGTTCTAAAACCAGTGGCTCTTTTCTAATGAAGTAATGGAGAAACTGGAAGCTAATCTGTGAATGCACTGTACCCATGTTGAATTACATTGTAGTAGTAGTATTAGATAAGATTAGATAAAATGCGATAAGTTAAGTTATTTTACTATGAATACATTGCATAAATAATATATTTGAATATAACCATAAACAATTATGGTGAGTCTTGTGTGTGTGGTCTGTGTGTACTGATCTATTTTATTTTAAATTGACCTTTATTTAACTAGGCAAGTCAGTTAAGAACAAATTCTTATTTATAATGACGGCCTGGGAACAGCGGGTTAACTGCCTTGTTCAGGGGCAGAACGGCAGTTTTTTCTTTGGCAGCTCAGGGATTTGATCTAGCAACCTTTCGGTTACTGGCCCAACACTCTAACCACTAGGCTACCTGCCACCCCTACGGTCTATGGTCCCCTACCTGAGAGGCTGCGAGGTCTCGCGTCGGCCAGGTCAGAGATGGCCCCTGAAGTGACAGTCTTCTTCATTCGGGAGCCTGTGGCTACTGCCCCGAGGGTAGGCTTGGCCAGGGTGTCATCACTACTGGCTCTCTTCAGCTATAAGACACACATACAACATACAGTCTGTGAGGACAGACGCCGCGAGAAGCAAGTACAGGAAGTGAAGATTTAATGGACAAAAGGACATATAACAAAACAAGAACAGCATCTGGACGGGGGAACAAAACGACATTAATGTAGACACGGGGAAGAAACTGAGGAAGTGACAAATATAGAGGAGGCAATCAATAAAGTAGTAGACTCCAGGTGAGTCCCATGAAGCGCTGATGCGCGTAACAATGGTGACAGGTGTGCGTAATGATGGGCCGCCTGGTGCCTTCGAGTGCCAGAGAGGGGGAGCGGGAGCAGGCTTGACACAGTCAGGGATTAGGAAACCACAGATTACCTCACCAATTGGAAAACTACTAGTAAACTACTCAATCTACTAGTATGAAATTGTAATAGCACTCAATCTGTACTATAGTGAGATATGTTGTCAGTCTATGCTTTGTGACACCCAACCGAGGTCAGAGTGTATGCAGGAGATGCAGAGGTAGACTAATGCAAATGAACATGATCAATTATCCAAATTAACAGAATGGCTCTTAGACAAAGTAAAGCGGTGGTAACTTCCCCCATCTCCTTCCCACCTGTCCCACTTCCAACCTCCCACCATTCATTAAGGAGATGTTGGGTGTGTTCAGTGGTGTGAAGTTACTCTCCTGTCTGGTATAACTCACCCTGCTGAGGCGCAGGTCTGTGGCCAGGGTGTTGGAGGACCTGGATGTCTTGATGCCTGTAGCTGTGGTGGAGGTGGTGGTAGAGAGGGCGAGGGAGACTTGCTTGGCCCTCTCCTGAAGCCCTGGCTTGGGCAGCCCCGCCTTGGCGGAACCCCCTTTCAGCATGGCTCTGTCTGCTATACCTGCAGCCTACGAGAGAGAGAGAACAGGGTATACATATTATTATGGATACATGGGTATGACAAAAATGCTTCAGTCATTATGACCTCTGCTGGTTTAAATTAAATGATTTCAGTACGGGTTTACTCTATTTAGCCTATTTCAATAAAAACTATTAAACATGGCCCTCAGTAGTAGACATAGTATTCCAGATCCACATCAAAATAATGTACAGGAAAATATGTACAGGAAAAGAGTCCTACATCTAATCAAGTAGATCTTGGGTACATTTGGTACAGTTGTAAAGAGAAAGGGCCTATGTATCTGAGAGAAGAGAGAGTCCAAAGTGAAGGGGTGGTTAGAGGATATGGTGCTGCCACTGATGGCATTTCAGCCTGTGCCATGACATACAAGACACAAGTCAACAGTAGGTAGTCTGAGCAGAGTGAGAGGGCAGCTGAGGAAGTGAGACTATCAGTCCCCCGGTGGTCAGGACACTTTCTGTTACAGAACTGAGAAAACACAGCCTCCTATCCAATCAGATATCCTTCGACACCACTGGGACATCAAATGTAACACAACACACCCAGATCACAGTACACTAGTTGGTGGTAGGTGGTTTGGATTCACTTAACTAGGGGAATACGCAAATTGGAATTCAATCATGTAACATCTCATTTTGAAGCACGAAAAAAGTAAACAATACAATACCATCCCTTACTGCAGTTGTGATTCAAAGTAGGCTATTATACTGAAAAAAAGACAGGAGTGGCTTGGTGTCAAAATACAATTAAAATGTTTGTGAGATCGATGAAAAAGCACAGGGACCAGCACAGGGACCAGCACAGGGACCAAAGTCTATTAGTGACAAATTACAGACATAGTGGAAAAATTCTGAAAAATGAAAGAAGATATAGGCAAGTGGGTGTGGAAAAGGCAGGTGGTTATTGACTGAAGGAAACTAAGTGCTCTTAGCTTAGAAAGCCACTGACTGCACTTCCCTACTCTTTACTGTAATGACCTGTACCACTGCTCGCTGTGGAACTGACTCATTGATTTGAACCAAGGTGGGGAGGTGAGGTCTCAGGGAAGGGTATCCCAATCATTACTGACTAACACGCACGCATAACCCACTCACACAACGTTAGAGTGAGAGTGCCTGTGAACGGAGATACCCGACACTTTGGTGTCCTCCATCAATAAAAGGGGTCGGCTGAGTGCAGACACCCCCCCCCCCCCCCCCCACTCTCTGATCTAAATTATTATCATTCTTGCAGCACTTTCCTCAGCGTTTACCCTACTTACTGAAGCACACAGTATAGACCTCAAGTTAACATTTACATTGCAAGAAGTCCCATTTAGAATCAAATTGAGTGGTTCTCCGAGGTACTTAAACCCTACAATGAACTAAATAACAATAAATTGCTGGATGGATGTGTTCTTCAAACATTAACAATTAGTCTACCTCTAACGCTGCAAGGCATTTAGCACATTTAACGTGACATTGTACAAGCAGCCCACATCCTATTTTAGCCCAGTCTTTCTCACAACCTCCATGGGTGTATAATGACAGGCAGCCTGAGCAGGAATTAAACAAGCTGGCTTCAGAGCAAAACCATCTACCCAGATCTGAATTCAAATGGTATTTTAAATCTTTCAAATAGTTTGAGCTGGTCTAGATTTCCATGTGTGCAAGGGTTTGCACTTTTGGGACTTTTCCCTTAGTTCCATTATGCCGGGAAAGTTCAATCATGTGCACCTAGTTTTTCATAGACCTCAAATACTATTTGACTCCTTTGAACCCAGGTCTGCTAATTCATAGAAGGTGGTTGTCTCCCTAGAAAAGTTCCCACTGCTACCTTTTTAACATCGAACTGTAATTAGAGAAAGCCTGCAGGTCCTTACTGTAACAGTCCTGACCTGTTTTATGTTGTTTTTTATGTGTTTATGGTCAGGGCATGTGTTTTGGGTGGGCAGTCTATGTTATCTGTTTCTATGTTGGTTTTGGGTTACCTGGTATGGCTCTTGATTAGAGGCAGGTGGTTTGCGTTTTCCTCTAATTAAGAGTCATATTTAGGTAGGGCGTTCTCACTGTTTGTTTGTGGGTGATTGTCTCCTGTGATGTCTCTCGTGTTGTCGATGTTCTTCACTTACGGGGCTGTTTGGCTGTTCGTGCGTTTTGATGTAACGTTCCTGTTCGTGAGTTTACGTTTGTTGATGTGAGTTTATGTTCAGGTTCCGTTCTACGTCGTTTTGTTGTTTTGTAGTTTTGAAAGTGTTTTGTTTTGTTTCGTGGCCGTCGTATTTATAATAAAGATGGCTTATTTCCCTGAAGCTGCGTATTGGTCTGATGATCCTTCTCTCCTCACCTCTTCCGAGGATGAGGAGAGCGACAGCCGTAACAGAATCACCCACCACGCTAAGACCAAGCGGTATGGGAATGCTCGACGGAGCAACAAGAACTTCTGGACTTGGGAGGAGATCCTGGACGGTAGAGGACCTTGGGCTCAACCAGGGGAATATCGCCGTCCAAAGGAGGAGTTGGAGGCAGCGAAGGCTGAGAGGCGCTGGTATGAGGAGGCAGCGCGACGACGCGGTTGGGAGCCCGTGAGTCAGACCAAAACATTTCTTGGGGGGGGGCACACGAGGAGTGTGGCAAAGCCGGGTAGGATACCCGAGCCAACTCCCCGTGCTTACCGTGGAGGTAGAAGGCGTCGTACTGGTAAGACACCGTGTTATGCGGTAAAGCGCACGGTGTCCCCAGTACGCGTGCTTAGCCCAGTGCGGGCTATTCCACCTTGCCGCACTGGGAGGGCTAGGTTGGGCATCGAGCCGGATGTCATGAAGCCGGCCCAACGTATCTGGCCTCCAGTACGTCTCCTCGGGCCGGCGTACATGGCACCAGCCTTACAGGTGGTGTCCCCGGTTCGCCTGCATAGGCCAGTGCGGGCTATTCCACCTCGCTGCACTGGCAGGGCTACGGGGATCATTCAACCTGGTAGGGTTGGGGAGGCTCGGTGTTCAAGAGCACGTGTCCTCCTTCACGGTCCGGTAGACCCGGTGCCACCTCCATGTACCAGTCCTCCGGTGGCAGCCCCCCGTACCAGGCTGTCTCTCCGGGTTCTCTCTCCTGCTGTTTCCTCCTCTCCAGCGCAGCCAGTGCCTAGACCACGCACCAGGCTGTCTCTCCTTCTACTTCCTACAGAGCCATCCGTCTCCCCAGCGCCATCTGAGCCATCCGTCTCCCCAGCGCCATCTGAGCCATCCGTCTCCCCAGCGCCATCTGAGCCATCCGTCTCCCCAGCGCCATCTGAGCCATCCGTCTCCCCAGCGCCGTATGAGCCATCCGTCTGCCATGAGCCTGCAAAGCCGCCCGTCTGTCATGAGCCTGCAAAGCCGCCCGTCTGCCATGAGCCTACAGAGCCGTCCGCCAGACAGGAGCCGCTAGAGCCGCCCGCCAGACAGGAGCCGCTAGAGCCGCCCGCCAGACAGGAGCCGCTAGAGCCGCCCGCCAGACAGGAGCCGCTAGAGCCGCCCGCCAGACAGGATCTGCCAGAGCCGCCAACCAGACAGGATCTGCCAGAGCCGCCAACCAGACAGGATCTGCCAGAGTCGTCCTGCCATGACCAGCCAGAGTCGTCCTGCCATGACCAGCCAGAGTCGTCCTGCCATGACCAGCCAGAGTCGTCCTGCCATGACCAGCCAGAGTCGTCCTGCCAGGACCTGCCAGAGTCGTCCAGCCAGGACCTGCCAGAGTCGTCCAGACAGGATCTGCCAGAGCCGCCAACCAGACAGGATCTGCCAGAGTCGTCCTGCCATGACCAGCCAGAGTCGTCCTGCCATGACCAGCCAGAGTCGTCCTGCCATGACCAGCCAGAGTCGTCCTGCCATGACCAGCCAGAGTCGTCCTGCCATGACCAGCCAGAGTCGTCCTGCCATGACCAGCCAGAGTCGTCCTGCCATGACCAGCCAGAGTCGTCCTGCCAGGACCTGCCAGAGTCGTCCAGCCAGGACCTGCCAGAGTCGTCCAGCCAGGACCTGCCAGAGTCGTCCAGCCAGGACCTGCCAGAGTCGTCCAGCCAGGACCTGCCAGAGCCGTCCAGCCAGGACCTGCCAGAGCCGTCCAGCCAGGACCTGCCAGAGCCGTCCAGCCAGGACCTGCCAGAGCCGTCCAGCCAGGACCTGCCAGAGCCGTCCAGCCAGGACCTGCCAGAGCCGTCCAGCCAGGACCTGCCAGAGCCGTCCAGCCAGGACCTGCCAGAGCCGTCCAGCCAGGACCTGCCAGAGCCGTCCAGCCAGGACCTGCCAGAGCCGTCCAGCCAGGACCTGCCAGAGCCGTCCTGCTATGACCTGCCAGAGCCGTCCTGCTATGACCTGCCAGAGCCGTCCTGCTATGACCTGCCAGAGCCGTCCTGCTATGACCTGCCAGAGCCGTCCAGCCAGGACCTGCCAGAGCCGTCCAGCCAGGACCTGCCAGAGCCGTCCAAACAGGACCTGCCAGAGCCGTCTAAACAGGACCTGCCAGAGTTCCTCAGCCAGGACCTGCCAGAGTCCTTCAGCCGGGATCTGCCCCTTGTCCCGGTGCTGCCCCTTGTCCCGGTGCTGCCCCTTGTCCCGGTGCTGCCCCTTGTCCCGGTGCTGCCCCTTGTCCCGGTGCTGCCCCTTGTCCCGGTGCTGCCCCTTGTCCCGGTGCTGCCCCTTATTCCGGTGCTGGCCCTTATCCTGGTGCTGCCCCTTGTTCCGGTGCTGCCCCTTGTCCCGGTGCTACCCCTTGTCCCGGTGCTGCCCCTTGTCCCGGTGCTGGCTGTTTATTTAGGGGAAGGTAGTTTTAGGGTGGTCAGTGGAAGGGGTAGACAGAAGAGGGGAGTGACTATGGTGGTGTGGGGAGAGCGTCCTGAGCCGGAGCCACCACCGTGGTCAACTGCCCACCCAGACCCTCCCCTGGACTTTGTGCTGGTGCGCCCGGCGTTCGCACCTTGAGGGGGGGGTTCTGTAACAGTCCTGACCTGTTTTATGTTGTTTTTTATGTGTTTATGGTCAGGGCATGTGTTTTGGGTGGGCAGTCTATGTTATCTGTTTCTATGTTGGTTTTGGGTAACCTGGTATGGCTCTTGATTAGAGGCAGGTGGTTTGCGTTTTCCTCTAATTAAGAGTCATATTTAGGTAGGGCGTTCTCACTGTTTGTTTGTGGGTGATTGTCTCCTGTGATGTCTCTCGTGTTGTCGATGTTTTTCACTTACGGGGCTGTTTGGCTGTTCGTGCGTTTTGATGTAACGTTCCTGTTCGTGAGTTTACGTTTGTTGATGTGAGTTTATGTTCAGGTTCCGTTCTACGTCGTTTTGTTGTTTTGTAGTTTTGAAAGTGTTTTGTTTTGTTTCGTGGCCGTCGTATTTATAATAAAGATCACCTCTTCCGAGGATGAGGAGAGCGACAGCCGTAACACTTACAGCCTTATCTGATTATCTGTGCACTGTGTGTGTGTGTGGCCCGTCATATGATGTTGCCCAATATCATCCATCCTCACTGGCCTTTCCACAGACAAGTCTGGTAATGTACCTCAGCTAGATAGGCCTAACCATTGTCACATGTATAAATCATATCCAGGTTAGTAAAACATGTTCAATGTTTCTAGGACATGTTCGGAACTTCAAGATGAGGAAGTGAGACAAAATTGAGGAAAAGCTAAGAGCTGCTTCTAAATGTGAAAAGGTGAAATGGTAGAAATTGAGGAAGCAAACACTGAGGTAATGTCTATTGAATAGTCACAACGAGTTAAGTCTTTCTCTGTGAAGATAGGCTATCAGCTAAGATGTTTTAAAAGTACTTCACTATGTGTAAAACTCTCTATGAAAACACTGACCTTGTCTCAGTAGTACCCTGACAGAGACACATGGGCCTAATTTGTTTTCACCTTCATAGTAGCGCATGACTCAAGGTTTAGTTTTCCTACTGCCGGGACACAGTTATGTAAAGACAACCTTTATTGTTCCTCAGCAGAGACAGAAGGACAATTAGGCCTACCGCACTGGGAGTGTGTCCTACATCAAAATGACCTAATTACAACAAACCCAATGTCTTAGAAAGAGATCGAGAGGGAGAGAGAAAGAGAGATAGCGATTGAGAGCAAGAGGCATTTTACAAAATGTTATTGTCTTCCTGATGACAGTGGTTTCCCTCATTTTGCTTCAAACATTTTCAAAAAACATACAATATTTCTCAGGAAATATGAGTAATGTAGCTAAATGGCTTTATGGGAAAGCTAGGCTAAATATGGAATTTGGTTAGCAGCATATCCACAAATTAAAAAGTACAATATGATTTATAGTTACCAAAGCCACTGCCCTAACTATTGGGTTGTTCTTCCCTAATTACATTGGCTATGACAGCTAGGCGATGTAAAGACACTACAAATACAGAGATCTTATGGGGTTTTCTGTTGCAATACTTAGACATACAGATGTATAGTCATAATTTGAGCCAGTCTGATGTGGCATGAAAATAATCCTGTAAATTTCAAATATTATGTGGATTACAATTAACAGACATTTTTGTAGGAGTTGATACATTTTTTGTTTGGGAAAATCAAGTCTGACATTTTAAAGTGGAAATTACAAACTTTAGAAGGCATTTTAAACCTTGAATACACTACACGTTCGTGTGTGATCAAATTAAGATCCTACATCTGTTGGGCTAACAACAATCCAAAAGGCTGCTGAGTTTAGATAAGGAATGCTTGTGCTAACAGACATTTCTTATCAGTTTGGAATTAAGATGTGAGTGAAACACTTCTGAGACATCTTCTAATTCAGGGGTGAGCAACAGGCAAGTAAACCATATCAGTTCTCTATATCTGACAAGTAGTATGGAGCTGCAGTTCGGAGTATTGTTTCTTCATCATAATGTAGGCTAATGTATTCTCAGTGAACTTGATGTTTTTTTCACCTGTTCACAAAAAAATATTAATTGAAGTTGTTAGGTTTATCTCCTATCCTACATCCTGATATTACCAGGTTCTGACCACTAACTGGTTCTGTTCCTGCTATTCTGTGATACATTTTTTAATGATAAAAGGATAGTTCACCCAATAGCTGGAACAGCACCATCTAGTGGTCAGCATTTGGTAATATCAGGATGTAGGATGGGACATAAACCTAACAACTTCAATGACTAATTTCACTGAACAGGGGAAAAACATCACCAAATTCACAGGCCTATAGTATCTTTAACTAGCATTGAAAAAGTTTATCTCTCCCTATCTTCTGAATCACGTTTGTAATGTTAGTACAGTAGCCTATGGTTCAAAGGGGGGAGGTGCAAGTAGCCTAAACACACACACACACACACACAGGCAAAGATGTTCAGCTTGCAGGCAGACACTGGAATAAGTGAGTGACAGAGTGAGGGCTTTGCATAAGCACTTTGTTTCTTTTGTTTTTTTTTGGGGGGGGGGGGGGTAGGGGGCTAGAAAAAAATGCCTGGGACGTAAAATAGAGTTATTAACTGGTTGCCATGCTTTTAAAATAACAGTTCTGTTCCAGAATAGTATGGATCACTTTCGTTCCCGGTTCCTTTTCTCTTCCTTGAAAGCTGTCGTTCTTTTACGTTTTTCGGTTCTGTTCCCTGAACCCGGATCCAACCCCTGGTTATGATCAATGATCCCAAAAGCTGCACTGAAATCTAACATAACAGCTCCCACAATCTTCTTTTTATACATTTCTTTCAGCCAGTTGGTCCAGTCCGGGATGCTGGCTTTCTAGGCAGAGTTCCTCTGTCCAGTGTCTGTGTTCTTTTGCCCATCTTAATCTTTTCTTTTTATTGGCCAGTCTGAGATATGGCTTTTTCTTTGCAACTCTGCCTAAAAGGCCAGCATCCCGGAGTTGCCTCTTCACTGTTGACGTTGAGACTGGTGTTTTGTGTGTACAATTTAATGAAGCTGCCAGTTGAGGACATGTGAGGCGCCTGGTTCTCAAACTAGACCCTAATGTACTTGTCCTCTTGCTCAGTTGTGCACCGGGGCCTCCCACTCCTCTTTCTATTCTGGTTAGAGCCAGATTGCGCTGTTCTGTGAAGGGAGTAGTACACAGCGTTGTGCGAGATCTTCAGTTTCTTGGTAATTGCTCACATGGAATAGCCTTCATTTCTCAGAACAAGAATAGACTGACGAGTTTCAGAAGAAAGTTATTTGTTTCTGGCCATTTTGAGTCTGTAATCAAACCCACAAATGCTGAAGCTCCAGATACTCAACTAGTCTAACGAAGGCCAGTTTTATTGCTTCTTTAATCAGAACAACAGTTTTCAGCTGTGCTAACATAATTGCAAAAGGGTTTTCTAATGATCAATTAGCCTTTTAAAATGATCAACTTGGATTAGCTAACACAACGTGCCATTGGAACACAGGAGTGATGGCTGCTGATAATGGGCCTCTGTCGCCTATGTCGATATTCCATAAAAAATCTGGCGTTTCCAACTACAATAGTCATTTACAACATTAACAATGTCTACACTGTATTTCTGATCAATTTGATGTTATTTTAATGGACAAAACATTTGCTTTTCTTTGAACAACAAGGACATTTCTAAGTGACCCCAAACTTTTGAACGGTAGTGTAGATGTACACGGAGGGCGAATGTTAGTGGTATGCATGTCAATCTCTCCTGGCTCAAAGTTGAGGAGAGATTGATCGCATCACTATTGGTCTTTGTGCGAGGTGTTGATATGTTAAAGGTGCTGAACTGTCTGTTCAAACAGTTGGCACACAGTTCAGATACTCATCCGTACAACACAAGACATGCAACCAGAGGTCTCTTCACAGTCCCCAGGTCCAGAACAGAGGCTGGGAAACGCACAGTATTAAACAGCACCATGACTACATGGAACTCTCTGCCACCCCAGGTAACTCAAGCAAGCAATAAAAACAGATTAAAAAACACAGATAAAAGAACACCTTACGGCACCACAAGGACTGTGAAGAGAGACATTTTTATATATTTTGTATTGTGCATTTTAATTGTATTATGTATTTTAATTGTATTATGTAGTGGTATGTATATTATGTATTTTATTTGTTGTGTTTTGTTTTCTGTTTGGACCCCAGGAAGAGTAGCCGCTGCCTTAGTCTTTAAATAATGTAGTCTTTAAATAACCTAGAGTCCAAAGGAGAGGAACTGCTGGAGAACTATGACAAACAACATTAGTATTATAGCAGTGACTTCAGATACATTTTTTTACTGGTAGAATGTTAAAAGATCTGTGGATATTTGTTCTATAACAGATTTACGGATATGGTCATAAAAAAACATACATTTTCAAGTTCAACGGTTTCCTACAACTTTTCTCAAGCCTCAAATGACTTCAAAGTTTCCTGTTCAAAGCCTCCAATGCTCTGAGTTTCCCATGCCCCTGTAAGATATCTAAAACATTGCTCAAAACAGTAACACTTAGGCTAGGACTAGGCAGAGGGAGAGAAGAAGTGTACTCACAGAAACAAAACGCACTGGTCTTGAGCAGCCTCACTCACAAAGTGTTTTGATGACTCCTTCCCAGAAGCTGACCCTGCCCTGTAAACAGTACCTCCCACTATAGAGGCACTGACTCCAGCCAGAGTTGAGCTGGACAGACTACACACAAAGCACTGTGACTAGAGAGCAATGTGACAGCCAGACCTCTGGTTCAGAGAGGCACTGAGAAAGAGCAGCAGGGCCAAGAGCAGTTCAGCTGCTGTGGTCTTCACACACACGGATCAAGACACGGAAGCAGCCTGCCTGCCCCTGTGCTGGCTGTGTGGCTCTGCCTCCCTCCCTCCCTCCCACACACACACACAGAGAGATGGTCTAGCCACGAGGAAGTCTCCCTCCCTACTTTGACTATTTTTCCAAGCTGAGGTACAGACGGTGGGAGAGGAGAGGAGAGGTGACAGGAGACAGATGTTATTTTATTTCACATGATCATGTAAGATATTTGCTAACTTTAATATTCAGCATTTTGTCACAAATTATTTTTTTAATTGATTACGGCATATCTCATTGCTTTCTCTGAATCCTGTGCTTTGGTTCCCTCCCCTCAGGACACTAGCTTGTCATTTAATTCCGGCTACCTTAGGCTTAGATCATGTGTAGGAAAGATTGTAGAGGACACAACCACCCCATTGTATGGTTATATCACTTCAGAGAACTGAGTCTGTGTTGAGCCACTTCAGTAAGATGTGTGCTTCTTTTATTCATGTCCTTGACTATACCACTATTTTTTAAATCAAAAGCGGCAGATGCCTTTTGGTGGACAACATTTCTCACTTCCAAATGTCCTGGCTGTGTTGAAGTGAAGTCCAAACACTAGGCTAACACTGACAAAGCTCATCTTTGTCTCATAGGAAAATAGCTCTAGCTTCAGTAGAGAAGAGGGAGGGCCGAGGGTTGAACATTTGTGGTGGGGCCCGCATTTTACACATTTTCCAACTGTTCAAATTTGAAACTGTCAACCTACGACATGCCAAGACCATAGAAAATGTGGGTAATAATAAGCTGGAGAATATTGCTGCACTGGGTTGTGATGCGAAAAGCTTAAGTTTTTGGTGAGTGGTAAAATAGGAAACCCTGACCACACCCCTGTACTGCACTGTACAATACCACACAAAAGGTTGTTTTAAAGGCTGGCTAATGACTGAGAATTTTTTAAGAGAGCAGAGCAGTTTAGAGGCCCCACATCCTGTTTGACACCACACACAGAAACACACATTCAGATTTAGAGCCAGATTAAGCCGGTAGTAGGAAGCTCTCTCCTCCATTTATATGCAGCTGATACAGTCTTATACTCAGCCCCTCCACAGATTTTGTCTTAAAAGCTAAACATACAACACCCGTTCTGCCAGTCACATTCTGTAAAAAGGTCTCCACTTTTCAGTTTGCTGCAGCTAGCGACTGGAACGAGCTGCAAAAAACACTCAAACTGTACAGTTTTGTCTCCATCTCTACATTGAAAGGCTCAATCATGGACACTCATACTGACACTTGTGTCTGCTTCGTGTGATGTAATGTTGTCTGTACCTTTTGCCCTTCGTGCTGTTGTCTGTGCCTAACAATGTTTGTACCATGTTTGTGCTGCTACCATGTTGTGTTGTGAAGCACACCTGATTCAACTTGACAACTAATCATCAGGCTCTCAATAAGTTGAATCAGGTGTTTTTTGTCCTGGGCTACAACAAAAATGTGTGCTGTTGGGGGTCCTCGAGGACTGGAGTTGGGAACCACTGTCATACAATATTGAGATTTTTACCAAGTAGACAACTGACTCACAAGTCACATTGGTAATCTGTGTCGTCGGGCAACCACTATGGATTTACTACTGATTTACAGTAGTCATTAGTGAGGCCACGAGTCTGACAATAACAATGACCATAGGAAAAGATGCTCTCCCTGTTCACCCACGACTGCGTGGCCATGCACGACTCCAACACCATCAAGTTTGCTGACGACGCGACGGTGGTAGGCCTGATCACCAACGGCGATGAGACAGCCTACAAGGAGGAGGTCAGAGACTTAGCAGTACGGTGCCAGGATAACAACCTCTCTCTCAACGTCAGTAAGACCAAGGAGCTGATCGTGGACTACAGGAGAAAGAGGGGAGAGCATTTACCCTGACAGGGCTGCAGTGAAGCGGATCGAGAGATTCAAGTTGGCGTCCACATCACTAAGGCCTTAACATGGTCCACACACACCCACACAGTCGTGAAGAGGGCACGACAACACCTCTTCCACCTCAGGAGGCTGAAAAGATCCTCAAAAAGTTCTACAGCTGCACCATCGAGGGCATCTTGACTGGCTGCATTACCGCTTGATATGGCAAATGCACCGCCCTCAACCACAAAGCGCTACAGAGGGTGATGTGGACAGTCGAGTACATCATTGGTGCCGAGCTCCCTGCCATCCACGACCTCTATATCAGGCGGTGTCAGAGAAAGGCCTGAAAATGGTCCAAGACTCCAGTCACCCAAGCCATAGACTGTTCACTCTGCTACCGTCCGTCAAAAAGTACAGGAGCGGGGCCTCCCGGGTGGCGCAGTGGTCTAGGGCACTGCATCGCAGTGCTAACTGCGCCACCAGAGTCTCTGGGTTCGCCCCCAGGCTCTGTCGCAGCCGGCCGCGACCGGGAGGTCCGTGGGGCGACGCACAATTGGGCTAGCGTCGTCCGGGATAGGGGGGGTTTGGCCGGTAGGGATTTCCTTGTCTCATCGCGCTCCAGCGACTCCTGTGGCGGGCTGGGCGCAGTGCGCGCTAACCAAGGGGGCCAGATGCACGGTGTTTCCTCCGACACATTGGTGTGGCTGGCTTCCGGGTTGGAGGCGCGCTGTGTTAAAGAAGCAGTGCAGTGCGGCTCCAGTTTCAACTGTTCTGCCTGCAACTATGGAATCCTGACCTGTTCACTGGACCTTGTCCCGGACTTGCTGTTTTGGACTCTCTTTCTACCACACCTGCTGTCTCTAACTCTGAATAATCGGCTATAAAAAAACAGCTGACATTTACTCCTGAGGTGCTGACCTGTTGCACCCTCTACAAACACTGTGATTATTATCTGACCCTGCTGGTCATCTATGAACGTTTGAACATCTTGGCCATGTTCTGTTATAATCTCCACCCGGCACAGCCAGAAGAGGACTGGCCACCCCTCAGGGCCTGGTTCCTCTCTAGGTTTCTTCCTAGGTTCTGGCCTTTCTAGGGGGTTTTCCGAGCCACCATGCTTCTACATCTGCATTGCTTGCTGTTTGGGGTTTTAGGCTGGGTTTCTGTACAGCACTTTGTGACATCGGCTGATGTAAAAAGGGCTTGATAAATACATTTGATTGACTATACTAAACCTACTAATGATAATGACATATAATAACGATCATAATAATAGTAACAATAAGAAGGAGATCAAGGAAAAATAAGTTATTATTATAAATAATTTTTCGGACAATTTGGAACAGTGTAAACAACACTAAATCAATTATAAATAATACCAAAGGCTGATCTAACGAAAAAAAGTGTAAATCCTTAATTACAGCAAACAAAAGATTAAAAACAGCCACATTTTTTTAATTGTTTACTTGACATGTAGTTGTGTGAGGGTTGGTACTCATGGAATCCGTAGGCTATTAAATAAACACTCAAACAGGCAACAGAAGCAGGATCAGTCTTATTTCTGTAGATATACAGTGCCTGGCAAAAGTATTCACCCCCCTTGGCGTTTTTCCTATTTTGTTGCATTACAACCTGTAATTTTAAATAGATTTTTATTTGGATTTCATGTAATGGACATACACAAAATAGTCCAAATTGGTGAGGTGAAATAAAAAAACGAACTTGTTTCAGAAAAACTGAAAAGTTGTGCGTGCATATGTATTAACCCCCTTTGCTATGAAGCCCCTAAATAAGATCTGGTACAACCAATTACATTCAGAAGTCACATAATTAATTAAATAAAGTCCACCTGTGTGCAATCTAAGTGTCACATGATCTCAGTATATATACACCTGTTCTGAAAGGCATCAGAGTCTGCAACACCACTAAGCAAGGGGCACCACCAAGCAAGCGGCACCATGAAGATCAAGGAGCTCGCCAAACAGGTCAGGGACAAAGTTGTGGAGAAGTACAGATCAAGGTTGGGTTCTAAAAAAATATCTGAAACTTTGAGCATCCCATGGAGCACCATTAAATCCATTATTAAAAAATGGAAAGAATATGGCACCACAACAAACCTGCCAAGAGAGGGCCGCTGTCACGTTCGTCGTAAAGATGAGACCAAGGCGCAGCGTGAGTAGAGTTCCACATAATTTTTATCAACTGAAACTCACCTAACAAAACAGGCAACTCAACGTAGACAAGATCCCACAACACAAATGAGGAAAATGGCTACCTAAATATGATCCCCAATCAGAGACAACGATAAACAGCTGTCTCTGATTGGGAACCATATCAGGCCAACATAAACATACAAAACCCCTAGACATACAAAACCCCTAGACATACAACACCCCTAGACATACAACACCCCTAGACATACAACACCCCTAGACATACAACACCCCTAGACATACAACACCCCTAGACATACAAAAACCCTAGACATACAAAACTAGCGTACCCACCCTAGTCACAGCCTGACCTAACCAAAGTATATAGAAAAACAGAGATATCTAAGGTCAGGGCGTGACAGGCGCCCACCAAAACTCACAGACCAGGCAAGGAGGGCATTAATCAGTGAGGCAACAAAGAGACCAATGAGAACCCTGAAGGAGCTACAAAGCAGGGAGATATCTGGAGTATCTGTCCATAGGACCACTGTAAGCCGTACACTCCACAGAGCTGGGCTTTACGGAAGAGTGGCCAGAAAAAAGCCATTGCTTAAAGGAAAAAAATAAGCAAACACGTTTGGTGTTCACCAAAAGGCATGTGGGAGACTCCCCAAACATATGGAAGAAGGTACTCTGGTCAGATGAGACTAAAATTTAGCTTTTTGTCCAAGGAAAACGCTATGTCTGCCACAAACCCAACACCTCTCATCACTCCGAGAACACCATCCCCACAGTGAGGCATGGTGGTGGCAGCATCATGCTGTGGGGATGTTTTTCATCAGCAGGGACTGGGAAACTGGTCAGAATTGAAGGAATGATGAATGGCGCTAAATACAGGGAAATTCTTGAGGGAAACCTTTCAGTCTTCCAGAGATTTGAGACTGGGATGGAGGTTCACCTTCCAGCAGGACAATGACCCTAGGCATATTGCTAAAGCAAAACTTGAGTCGTTTAAGGGGAAACATTTAAATGTATTGGAATGGCCTAGTCAAAGCCGAGACCTCAATCCAATTGAGAATCTGTGGTATGACTTAAAGATTGCTGTACACCAGCAGGAACCCATCCAACTTGAAGGAGCTGGAGCAGTTTTCCCTTGAAGAATGGGCAAAAATCCTAGTGGATAGATGTGCCAAGCTTATAGAGACATATCGCAAAAGACTTGCAGCTGTAATTGCTGCAAAAAGTGGCTCTACAATGTATTGACTTTTGGGGGGGTGAATAGTTATGCATGCTCAAGATTTCAGTTTTTTGTCTTAAATCTTGTTCAACAATAAAAAATATTTTGCATCTTCAAAGTGGTAGGCATGTTGTGTAAATCAAATGATACAAACCCCACCAAAATCTATTTTAATTCCAGGTTGCAAGGCAAAAAAATAGGGAAAATGCAAAGGGGGGTGAATACCTTGCAAGGCACTGTATATGGATGATTTATAAAGCCAGGCACATTTAACAGTTAGGCTATTGATTATAGACCTAATTAAGTTGGGGTTTCCTCTGTCTGTTTTCTCATCACCTAACTCCACTGCTGCCTCCACCGCATTGTTCTCAATACCAATATGCTGGTTAACTTTTCTATTATTGCACATAGCAACATTGTCTACAAAAAGTCGGCAATTCAACAGCACACGGATTATTTCAAAACCGCGGACAGCGACTACTATCCAACGCGGGAGAAAGCGCATTGTCATAAAATAGTATTATTTGTATTTGTGCTGCACCATTGTTCTTACATAATAAACTCATAAAACTCATAATAAACGCCCCCTTTCAGGACCCTGTCTTTCAAAGATAATTCGTAAAAATCCAAATAACTTCACAGATCTTCATTGTATGCTTGTTCAATGAACCATAAACAATTAATGAACATGCACCTGTGGAACGGTCATTAACACACTAACAGCTTACAGACGGTACGCAATTAAGTTCACAGTTATGAAAACTTAGGACACTAAAGAGGCCTTTCTACTGACCCTGAAAAACATCAAAAGAAAGATGCCCAGGGTCCCTGCTATTCTGCGTGAACATGCCTTAGGCATGCTACAAGGAGGCATGAGGACTGCAGATGTGGCCAGGGCAATAAATTGCAATGTCCATACTGTGAGACGCCTAAGACAGCGCTACAGGGAGACAAAAGTGTTCTTCACTGACGAGTCGCGGTTTTGTCTCACCAGGGGTGATGGTCGGATTTGCATTTATCGTCGAAGGAATGAGCATTACACCGAGGCCTGTACTCTGGAGCGGGATGGATTTGGAGGGTCCGCTACGGTCTGGGGTGGTGTGTCACAGCATCATCGGACTGAGCTTGTTGTCATTGCAGGCAATCTCAACGCTGTGCGTTACAGGGAAGACATCCTCCTCCCTCATGTGGTACCCTTCCTGCAGGCTCATCCTGACATGACCCTCCTGCATGACAATGCCACCAGCCATACTGCTCGTTCTGTGTGTGATTTCCTGCAAGAAAGGAATGTCAGTGTTTTCCCATGGCCAGCGAAAAGCCCGGATCTCAATCCCATTGAGCAAGTCTGGGACCTGTTGGATCGGAGGGTGAGGGCTAGGCCATTCCCCCCAGAAATGTCCGGGAACTTGCAGGTGCCTTGGTGGAAGAGTGGGGTAACATCTCAAAGCAAGAACTGGCAAATCTGGTGCAGTCCATGAGGAGGAGATGCACTGCAGTACTTAATGTAGCTGGTGGCCACACCAGATACTGACTATTACTTTTGATTTATTTTGACCCCCCCCTTAATTCAGAGACACATTATTCAATTTCTGTTTGTCACGTGTCTGTGGAACTTGTTCAGTTTATGTCTTAGTTGTTGAATCTTGTTTTGTTCATACAAATATTTACACATGTTAAGTTTGCTGAAAATAAACGACAGTGAGAGGACGTTTCTTTTTTTGCTGAGTTTATAACCATATACAATTTTAGTAGCACGTCTCAGTGATGGACTGTACGGCCTCCACAATGGATCAGTCCACTTAGACATGCGCGAGTCAGACAGGTGTCTTGTACACCAGGATATTTTGTTGTTGCTACTGCTCGACTCAAGAAATCTCAGTCGAACAACAGCCTATCGACCAAACAACCAGTCGACTAAATGGGGTCAGCCCTTCTTCATGTGCATACAATATCTACCTCAAATATCTCATACACCTGCACATTTATCTGATATTGGTACTCCCTGTATATACAGTAACTCCATTCTTGTGTATTTTATTCCTTGTGTTATTATTTTTACTTTAATTATAATTTTCTAACTCTGCATCAATGGGAAATGCTCGTAAGCAAGCATTTCTCGGTAAAGTCTGCACCCGTTGTATTCGGCGCACGTGACAAATAAAATGTGATTTGATTTTCTATATCATTATTGGGGTAGCCTAAGTGACTGTGACTGTAACCATGATTGTCAAAGACTCCAGCCACCCAAGTCATGGACTGTTCTCTCTGCTACCGCACGTCAAGCGGTACCGATGCACCAAGTCTGGAACCAACAAGGGCCTGAACAGCTTCTTCTACCAAGCTATAAGACTGCTAAATAGACTATCTGCATTGAACCTTTTTGCACTAACTCTTTTGACTCATCACATACAGTGCTGCAACTGTTTATTATCTATCCTGTTGCCTAGTCACTTTACCTCTACTTGTATGTACAGTACCAGTCAAAAGTTTGAACACACCTACTCATTTCAGGGTTTTTCTTTATTTTTACTATTTTCTACATTGTAGAATAATAGTGAAGACATAAAAACTATGAAATAACACATATGAAATCATGTAACCAAAAAAGTGTTAAACAAATCAAAATATATTTTATATGAGATTCTTCAAATTAGCCACCCTTTGCCTTGATGACATTTAAAAAAGTCTAATAAATCAATTTAATACACACCATCACAGTAAATCCATCATTTATTTTAGGCACGTCTAAATAAACATTACGACATGCAGAAAATGTATTTCAGAAGAACAGAATATGATTTGGCCTACTCTGTGAAACAGGTCCTATATGCTAGATTAAGAGTTAAAAAATAAGTAATCTGTATGTACTCGAATAGCAAATGGAGGCCGCTTTACCGGTTTGTTTTCCATCATGCCGGGTAGGCTACACAGGTTATTTCACTCCACGCATCAACCCTTGTTTGAAGTGAATGCAGCCTCTCGCTGAACGACAGGTGATATTCCACCCAAACTCTGTATTCCATGGTTTCTCCAACCCTGTTCCTGCAGCTAAATCTGTTCGGGAACTTCAATAGTAACACGTTTTCACAACAAAACATATTTCATTAAACTGTTGACAGCCCCTCTCTCTACGCGCTCGAGAAAGGAATGAAGGTGAGAGAAGAGGAGATGGAAACACACGGTGTTGAGATATTCTGTAGCTAAAGGTAATGTACAGCTAACGGCCTATTAATTATGAAAATATATAAAAAAATCCTATTACTAGGCTATTCAAAATACAAATTCACTATAATTGTAGGCTAACCATGTAAGCCACCCCGAGCAATCAATGAACCAACAGCATCGTCTAGGCCAGGGGTGGGCAACTCCTCGAAGGCCTGATTGGTGTCACACTTTTTCTCCATCCCTAGCAAACACAGCTGATTAATCAAATTGCATTCTAAACTGAAGATCATGATTAGGTGATTATTGGATTCAGGTGTGTTAGCTGGGGCTGAGGCAAAACTGTGACACCAATCAGGCCCTCGAGGACTGGAATTGCCCACCCCTGGTCTAGGCCTACATGTTCTCTCCCAGACTCATGGATAGAAAGTTTGGAGCGCAGCATAAAGTAACCAGTAAATCCAGTATGCATAATAATACAGTCCTCAGTCAAAGGCAATTACTAGAATTTTGTTTAATTTTGGAGTATAGGCTAGACCACTTATGTAACAAAGACATGTCAAATATTTGTCTGCTGTGTGTAATATGCAGTAGGCTATGTATTGTATAACAGTACAATCGTTAAATTAATACTGTCTTTTTTTTTCCGGCCTTGGGCTCATACACTACATGACCAGCAGTATGTGGACACCTGCTCGTCAAACATCTCACTCCAAAATCATGGGCATTAATTTGAGTTGGTCCCCCTTTGTTGCTAAAACAGACTCCACTCTTTTGGGAAGGCTTTTCACGAGATGTGGGAACATTGCTGCAGGGACGTGCTTCCATTTAGCCACAAGAGCATTAGTGAGGTCGGGCACCGATGTTTGGCGATTAGGCCTGGCTCGCAGTCGCGGTTCCAATTCATCCCAAAGGTGTTCGATGGGGTTGAGATCAGGACTCTGTGCAGGTTAATCAATTTCTTCCACACAAAGCTCGACAAACCATTTCTGTATGGTTCTCACTTTGTGCATGTGGGCATTGTCATGCTGAAAAGGGAAAGGGCCTTCCCCAAACTGTTGCCACAAAGTTGGAAGCACAAGAGCCTGAACCATAATACACTGCTCAAAAAAATAAAGGGAACACTTAAACAACACAATGTAACTCCAAGTCAATCACACTTCTGTGAAATCAAACTGTCCACTTAGGAAGCAACACTGATTGACAATAAATTTCACATGCTGTTGTGCAAATAGAATAGACAAAAGGTGGAAATTATAGGCAATTAGCAAGACACCCCCAATAAAGGAGTGGTTCTACAGGTGGTGACCACAGACCACTTCTCAGTTCCTATGCTTCCTGGCTGATGTTTTGGTCACTTTTGAATGCTGGCGGTGCTTTCACTCTAGTGGTAGCATGAGACGGAGTCTACAACCCATACAAGTGGCTCAGGTAGTGCAGCTCATCCAGGATGGCACATCAATGCGAGCTGTGGCAAGAAGGTTTGCTGTGTCTGTCAGCGTGGTGTCCAGAGCATGGAGGCACTACCAGGAGACAGGCCAGTACATCAGGAGACGTGGAAGAGGCCGTAGGAGGGCAACAACCCAGCAGCAGGACCGCTACCTCCGCCTTTGTGCAAGGAGTAGCACTACCAGAGCCCTGCAAAATGACCTCCAGCAGGCCACAAATGTGCAAACTAGGCAAGTCAGTTAAGAATAAATTCTTACTTACAATGACGGCCTAGCCAGGCCAAACCCGGACGACGCTGGGCCAATTGTGTGCCGCTCTATGGGACTCCCAATCAGCCTGGGTTCAAACCAGGGACTGTAGTGACGCCTCTTGCACTGAGATGCAGTGCCGTAGACCGCTGCGCCACTTGGGATTCATCACTCCAGAGAACGCGTTTCCACTGCTCCAGAGTCCAATGGTGGCGAACTTTACACCACTCCAGCCGACGCTTGGCATTGCGCATGGTGATCTTAGGCCTGTGTGCGGTGGCTCGGCCATGGAAACCCATTTCATGAAGCTCCTGACAAACAGTTATTGTGCTGATGTTGCTCCCAGAGGCAGTTTGGAACTCCATGCGCTTCAGCACTCGGTGGTCTCGTTGTGTGAGCTTGTGTGGCCTATCACTTCACGGCTGAGCCGTTGTTGCTCCTAGACGTTTCCACTTCACAATAACAGCACTTAAAGTTGACTGAGGCAGAAATGTGATGAACTGACTTGTTGGAAAGGTGGCATCCAATGACAGTACCACGTTGCAAGTCACGGAGCTCTTCAGTAAGGCCATTCTACTGCCAATGTTCCGCTATGGAGATTGCATGGCTGTGTGCTCGATTTTATACACCTGTGTATATAGGTCTAAGCTCTAATATGTGTATGGGTGTTTTCAATTAATCATCATCACCTTAGAAAGTGCTGTCCATTTCGTTGTGTTAGGCTCTGAAACACCAACCATGCTTTACACTCAGTTTCAATCTGTTGTTGAACTTCTTTCATCAAATTGATCAATCACAATGAGGTGAGTTTTAAAAGCACATACTGTTTTGATGATAAGTGTTTGATGTGATTCTCGATTGCATTTGCATTGATGTCAGAGGAACAATAGAGCCCTGAGTACCAGGCCATTAGGACTTGACGGTCATTAGTGAGTTGGGCACTAAGAGGAGATTACCGTGACCGTTGTATAATTTGGAATTTTACTGAGGCCATGACTGCCGATGTAGTGGTAATACGGTCACCGCAAAAGCCCTAGCTGTGTCTCAATATCTCATTCCTCAGATAGAAATACCAGAGGGGAGAGAATAAAAGAGGAGAGGCAGCCAGGCTGGCCATCTCTACCCCTCTCTCTATTTTGCTCTCAGTTTTTGGTGAGTGGTAAAACAGGGACCACACCCCTGTACTGCACTGTACTATACAAAAGGTTGTATTAAAGTCTGGCTAATGACTGAGAAATGTTTTAGAGAGCAGAGTGGTTTACAGGCCCCACATCCTAATTGACACTCCACACAGAAACACACATTCAGATCTAGTCGGATTAAGCTCACACCACTTCGCCTGACTTCCGCCTCACTAATCACTAGAATGCAATTCTTACACTCTTGAAAATGGAAATAACAGCTAACAGCACCATTTCAGTGCTTTCCAAATGAGTATTGCATACAACAGTGATTCCCAACTCCAGTCCTCGAGTACCACCAACAGTACACAATGACCAATCAGGTGTTTTTTGACCTGGGCTACAACAAAAATGTGTGCTGATGGGTGCACTCGAGGACTGGATCACCTGCTATTGAAATTATGAAAACATCATTCACTTTCCTGTCAGATCTTGACCCAGGCAGCGGGCCAGTATTCCTTTCATTCGGGCCAGTATCTTTCAGTTGCCACTGACAAATCTACCTGAATGTCGAGCCCTGCTGTGTGCAGTGTGCGCGTAGGGCCTACATGTCTACCACTTAGGGTAGTCATTAGCGATGCTAATGATAGCCTAACCGTCTCTGGGTAGATGGAAAGGCAATTAAAAGGTAACTACAAAGTAGCCTAAGCCTACCTGGCAGAATCATGATTATTTGCAGCAATCCTGTGGCCATTTGTTGTGAAAACTCCATCACCACTCCTGCCCTAAGCTGAAAAAATTGTGTAGAGAATGTTTTGGAGTCTGTGAAACACCGCTAGCCAAACACAACTGTCTGGCCGGTGCACACCTGAATTAAAGGGTAACGACACAAAATATTTTCTGATTTTTACCAGGCCTAAAAAATTATGTGGTTTAATCATTGTTGTAGACTTAGAACATCCAATTTGGTTGTTTTCAACAACAACAAAAAAAAGTGTGATTTTGAGAGCGAAAACATGGAAACATTGGGTGGTTCACCGTTTTTTTGTTTGTTGCCGTGGTATCATTTTGGTATCAAGTATTGTTTTTCAAATTCTGCCCTCTAGAACACATGGCACTTTGAAATCTGCAATAACAAAATGTGCGCTTAATTTTAAGTCTTGTTTCTTTGCTGTTACAGTACATCCAAATGAATGTAAAAACACAAGGGCTCTGTATGGAATGCAGGAACATTATGGGACACAGGCCAGGTCATTGGCAATGATATTTTTTTTTAAATAAAATTGGTGTGGCCAAATCATGTGCCAGTGCCACCAGTGAAAAAGGTTAGTGTAGAACCCTGAATCATCTTGGAAGAGAGAGGAATATTCTCTCTTTGTAAACTCATTGAGAGTATTCTCTTCTCTCCAAGGAAAAATGTGTGAAATGTATGTTGCCTTTTCCCTTTCTTGCCACAGTTGACTGACCTCAAATTATATTGAATTATTGACTAACAATATAAAAATTGAAGGAGGAAAGATGTACACAGACGCAGAGGCTATTTGTGCATGGGCAAGATTGCCCTACCAAGTACCAACTAGGGAAGTTCAGCAAACACACAAAGCAAAAGACTGTGAAAAACTTGTCCCTGTGAAACACTTGCATGAATGGATCAAAGTTTTAAAAAATTAATCATATTTATTCAATGGAGGGATTCTCTACTGTTCTCATATGACTCATTCTAACATAAGGTTATTTCAAGGCCAAACAATAATAGCTTCCTATTGATTCTGAGAAGAAGAGGATAAGAAGCCAAGGTAGCTGATCTGCACCCAGCTCTTCTGTCCCTCTTTCACCTCCATGCTCCATCGGTGACCATGGGCCCAGGAGGCTAGCCTGGCCTGGCCTTGTCCCAGATCTGAAACTGTAACGCAAATGTATATGTTAGCAAGACAGCACAAACAGATCTGGGACCAGGCTACCAAGTGGCTGCCTGGCTCCCATACAGGAAAAGGCCATCAGCTACTGAGTCGCTGTACAGATGGAACCACCTTAGTCTGGCAGCAGGGCAGTGCTTCTGGCCCTGGGCTCCCATAAACGTAGCTTTAAAACATAACCAACATCTGCACCTCCTCATTGGGGATCTCTCTCTTATTACAGCTACTTCAGCTGTAGCTACTTGCAACCACTGACTAACAGACCCTACCTTTGCTTTCACAGCTGCTGATGTTGCATTACGCTACATCCCATTATATTACCACAAACAGGTCTGCTACAGCCTAGTCCAAGGGCAGGTATCCCTTGTCCTGGAGTAGCATTCACAACTCTAAATTGTCTTCATCAGGCTTCCCTAAGCTGAAAACATTGTGTAGAGAATGTTTTGGAGTCTGTGAAAGCTTACGGTATACCATCTGAGGAACATCTGTGTGTATGGGAACTACAACTACCACTGTCAGAGTCTAAATACAGGCATACAATAGACCCATTTCCCTGCTGCATCATGAAAAGTTTAACGTGCAGTACTGAATCAGAAGAATTGTTGATTACCTAGCAGTGGATACAATCACATGCAATCAAATGCAGCTTGTGAACGTTAACAAACACATAATCAGATGGTTATGGTCTACAACATTGCAGATGTCATCAGAGGATTGATTACCTAGCAAGCTAGCAAGCCAGAGAGGCCAGGTAAAATACCACAAATAGAGATAAAGCCAGAAAAATATATTTGTGGAACATAGCTATAGCCATCAGTCTTGCATGTTTTCATGGTCATCACTCACTCACTCACTGTTAAAGATGCACTATGTAGAAATAGCTCTGCCATTTCCTGGTTGCTAAAATTGAAATAGTTTGCTTTATTTCAGTTTATGTGACGAAACAAGCAAATATAGTGTCGAGAATCTAAACCGCTGTGAAATATATTTTCATAACCAAAAATATCGTATTTTCAGCTGTTTGAAGCTGGTGTACAAAAACCGAAAGTAAAAGACCCAAAAACAAAACTTGAGAAAGGAAAGCATAGAAATAGCAGACATAAAATATATCTCCCACTTCCTAGACTTGCTTTCAATGAGAATGACAGATCTATAACACACATTTGTATGTGAATTTGGTTAGGTCGCCCCAAAAGTTACATATTGCTGCTTTAAATTTACCAAGGTCCCGACTTAGCGATAGTTAGCCAACCTGTTGTCCCGGACAAAAACAGACGGGGTGAATGTGGTGTAACAGCATTTCACCAGTTTATAATTTCTTGGAAATTACATGAGATTAAATTCTCTCTATTTGAATTGTACATGTTTCAGGGCAGCACATAGACTGAATGTTAAATCAAATGTGTCAGCTACTTTCACCACATGTGCATAAGACTTTTTATTGTATTTGTGTGTGTGTGCCTGTGTGTCCACGTCAGCAGCTCTAGAGCATCTGTGCAGCACCTGGGACTAAGGAAACTGATGTGTGTGCTAAACCATGGCCTCATCCTCAAAGTAACCTAAAGTGAATCAGGAAGTGTGTAGAAATAATCCCATCCCCCATGCTGTGAGACAGTCTCTGCCCTCTCCCTGTGTACTAGAAGGCCAGCCTCCTGGAGTTGCCTCTTCACGTTGAGACTGGTGTTTTGCGGGTATTATTTAATGAAGCTGCCAGTTGAGGACTTGTGAGGCGTCTGGTTCTCAAACTAGACACTCTAATGTACTTGTCCTCTCGCTCAGTTGTGCACTGGGGCCTCCCACTCCTCTTTCTATTCTGGTTAGAGCCAGTGTAAGGGCTGTCGTTCTCCTCTTCCTCAGACGAGGAGAGGAGAGAAAGATCAGTGGACCAATACGTAGCATTCGGGAAATAAGCCATCTTTTATTTGACACGACGGCAACACGAAAACAAACACTTTCAAACTTACAAAACAAGAAAACGACGTAGACGAAAAAACCTGAACTTAACTAACTAAACGTAAGACTCACGGACAGGAACAGACTACATCAAAACGAACGAACAGCCAAACAGTCCCGTATGGTACAAACATAACACAGATACGGAAGACAATCACCCACAAACAAACAGTGAGAACACCCTACCTAAATATGACTCTTAATTAGAGGAGAACGCAAAACACCTGCCTCTAATCAAGAGCCATACCAGGCAACCAAAACCAACATAGAAACAGAAAACATAGACTGCCCACCCAAAACACACGCCCTGACCATAAACACATACAAAAACAACATAAAACAGGTCAGGACCGTTACAGCCAGATTGCGCTGTTCTGTGAAGGGAGTAGTACAAAGCGTTGTGCGAGATCTTCAGTTTCTTGGCAATTGCTCGCATGGAATAGCCTTCATTTCTCAGAACAAGATTAGACTGACGAGTTTCAGAAGAAAGTTTGTTTCTGGCCATTTTGAGCATGTAATCGAACCCACAAATGCTGACGCTCCAGATACTCAACTAGTCTAAAGAAGGCCAGTTTTTTATTGCTTCTTAAATCAGAACAACAGTTTTCAGCTGTGCTAACATAATTGCAAAAGGGTTTTCTAATGATCAATTAGTCTTTTAAAATTATAAACTTGGATTAGCTAACACAACGTGCTATTGGAACACAGAAGTGATGGTTGCTGATAATGGGCCTCTGTACGCCTATGTAGATATTCCATTAAAAATCTGCCCATTCCAGCTACAATAGTCATTTACAACATTAACAATGTCTACACTGTATTTCTGATCAATGTGATGTTAGTTTAATGGACAAAAAATGTCTTTCAAAAACAAGGAAATTTGTAAGTGACCCCAAAATTTTGAACAGTAGTGTATATACCTCAATTGGAATATTCATTTATTTTTATTTTTTATAAATACCTACAGTCAACTTGTGCACTAGGTAATAGATAAAGCAGCTCATCATTTTGCCTGTTACATCATTTTTATTATGAAGCTTAAGGGTACTAGTGTCCCAAAACAGTTGTTTGAGGCAGTCATATCATGTGTGTTTGTTTACAAAGAAGCACAATGAGCAAAACGGGAGCTTCTTGCGGTCAGCTACTCCTGCAGCGCAACTTGTGAGGTGATCAAGTTAGACTTGTTTGAAATTCACTACTAATGTTTGCCAGCTATTAAGTTAACTATCTAATGTGACAAATAAATTCTCTCCAGCTGGGTTTTGCTAACTTGCTAATGCTAGCTAAGTGGCTAACGTTAGCTTGCAAGATCAAGCTTCTTCGTAACTGCAGCAGAGACAATCCCCTCCTGGATTAAGGTCCCTGCTATCTAATATTTATTTTGTGCATGCTGCAAACTGCGTTTTTTGAGTTACTTGCATAACTTTATGAGCTGGGTTGTCTGTCTTAATAGTAAATGTTTTTATGCGCTCATTAGCATTTACCTAGCATCTGCTACGGGGATTCCTTAGTACTTGTTAGCATTTTGTTAGCATTCTGGTAAGTTACTTTTTTATTTTTTTAAAAGAAAAGGCTCCCCTTGTGTGCACTACCAGTAATACTGTATATCCCGGGATGGTACAGGCACAATATGAAAGTATGGAAATCTGGATACTGCCCAACCCTAATGTAGTTCTGACACCACTGACTGAGAAAGCAAACCCTGACAATATGTATCGTAGACACACACACACATACCCAGAAACATGTGCGCGCACACATACACACACACCAGGGCTCGACATAAACGCTTGTCCTCTTGTCTGGGACAAGAAAAAACAATTGGCGCACAAGAACAATATTGATTTCACAAGAAAAAAAAGTACAAATAATCACACAAAAAAATCATTATCAAACAATTACTCCGATCAGAATTGAATCAGAGAGGCCAACATTGGAATAATATTCACATTTTTTTTAATGTAGGCTACATAAATAAAAATCCTACATGTCAAAGTAGAGATGATATGCATACCAAAACCAATGCTGACATGAGGGAAGCGCCAGACATTTTTGGCAAAAGTTAATGAGACTTAATTGCATAAATATAGGCTAAATGCCAGTTATGTATGACAACTATAACAACGGACAATTAGCATTAACGTCTAAAGGCTTGATTCTGTCGACAAGGCACGGTTTGTTCAGATAATGGTCACAAGACCGGAGAGTTAAGAACACTGCATAATGCGAACGGCACATAACCCACCTTGAAACTGTTTAACAATAAACTTAATTGTTTAAAACCTGAACATTTTATGAAGCATGTCTTACCTTGTTTCAAAGTAGCCTAGCCTAGCCAAAATACTAAAATAGAAATGTTGAGGGAATTATTTGATAAAATCTTAATATGCCATTGAAACCAGCATTTTTCTCATATTCTATTGGTTTTCAAACCAACATTTATTTTATTGTCCAGCAGCATAAGGCATAATCCTAGTCATATATGTAACCCATGCTAGGTGATGCATCTTTATATCTCTCCTTTTTTTTTTCTTCTTCTTAATTTTCATCTCTGTCACATGAAACTGCTCATCAGAAACAATATTTGTATTGGAACCAAGACTTAAAAAGAACTGATGTTGGCACAAGATGGAGGGACTGTTGGAGCATAACTAATGAAATTAGAGTTAACGTAAATATACGCTTAATCCAATATAAACTAATGTATAGAATTTATTATACAAGAGACAAAGTTCACAAATTCTACAGCACAACGGCAGAGTCATGTCTTAAGTGTAAAACTAATAATGACTCAAATAACCATGCTTTCTGGGAATGTTATAAAGTCCAAAAGTCATTGGCAGAGCAAGAAAGTTGGCTGTCAGAAGTATTACAATGTAAACTTACTTTTAGTCCATCTGTCTGCATATTTCAAGACATGCATATGGGGGTGTAGTGAGATACCCAATGGGCTGGATGATTCTCTTCTCATACTTTATCTTGAAAATACGTATTCAAAAAACTTGGAAATCAATCAATCCGCCATCATTAACACAATGGAAAAATCAAATGATATATTTTTGAAATAACTTGGGCGACCGAGAAAAACAAATTGGCACAATTTAAGGCCATGTGGCAAACAATAATGCAGGCACTAGGGGTGGGGTTGTGAGTATGCAGATCTGGGGAGATTATATTTAGTCCTTGTTTGTGTGCGTCTGTAAGTTGTTGTTCGCATGTGTATGTTTGTATCTGGTGTGGAATAAAAAAAAAAAAATAAAGCAAGAGAACAATGTTTTCCCGCTGATGGTATTTTGGAACATTCCCACGTAGCATACAGCCATGTGCACACTGTTGAGCTTATAATATGAAGAAATAAAACTTTATCAACATTTTAATCAAAACAGTCTAATCTGTTGCATTAGCCTCATTGCTTTTTTGTTGTTGCTTTTTCTTAATGTGCAGTGATTGTATGAATTTTGGATCTGTCATCCCAGAACTGTCCCAGAGTTTTGTTTGTTTTGAAACATAGACATATTTGTTATCGTCCCAGGGACACAGGACTCCCTTAATTTCGAGCCCTGGAGGGAATCATTTTATAAAGACAAAAAGTATTTGGTTGTAATTTTGCAATATTTTGTCGGCTATCAAGAGTGGCCAACCTTCCTCCAGGAGAGCCTTAAAGGGGCAGCATTGTATTTTGAGACAGTCTTGAATATGCAAGACGTCAATAGGCAGGGTGTAGCCTACATTTTTGTCCGATTCTCTATGGTAAAAAAAGATAGTAATGCAAAAAGTGGTTCCCCCCCCCCCCCCCCCCCCCCCCCCCACACACACACACACTTCACCACTATCCAGAAGCTGAGCTAGTCTTTCATGTATATTTTATGTTTTATCATACTTTTCTCAGAGTCAGAGCTGGGCTCCCCAAGGGCCAAACTTCCTGTACTGCCAGTGTCAAAGCTCTCTCGCAATAATCACAGCAGGTCAAAGCCACATCTCAGCAAACTCAACCTCAGCTGCCAGCCTTGTTCCAAAGAGTGGGTGTTGGATTCCATAGAGCAGGGTTCCCCAACTGGCAGCCCGCGGGAGGAATTTGGCCTGCGGGTGGTTTTATTTGGGCCCCCAAGTTTTCTGAGCAAAACCAAGTTTTCCTTGTTGGACATAAAAGACTGTAAAAACACCAGAAAATCAGCTCCAAGTTATTTTAATTTAGGAAATCTGTCCCCAAGTATTCCCACTCATAATAGAGACGTGATTGTGTACAACTGTAAGCAAGGTTTGAAATTATTACGCTTTAGTTAAATATTATATCTGTTTGGGATTCTTACGGTCAATTTGCAGTCTACAAATTATTTTTAATTATGTTCCGGCCCACCGAACATCTGCTCAAAAAAAATTATCTAGTTGATGATCCCTGTCATAGAGACCCATCCATAGAACTTGGACACAGCTTTAACAAAGCTCTGGAACTGCTGGAAGCTACTTGTTAATGTGTATGCCTAATACCACAGTGGCATAAGCCTACCAGTGAAAGAAGCTAGGATACCCATTACTGCAATAGCACAGTGACATACCAGTAGTACTATTGTCTACGATGCCACAAATATTCTCTGATCCCTTAAAAGGTGTGTCACCTAGGCTTATGTGTTAGCTACACAGAGCTTTGGCATGAGAGCTATTTGATGCTCATTTCATTATGGGTGTTTAAGTATCAGCCACATCAGACTATAATAGCTGGACCGCCTCCCAGCTGTGGTGAACAAACTATTCATGCCGCCACTGACTCCCACACACGGACGTCATAGACATCCATAAACCTGCTACCCCTGTTTACCTAGAATGGCTGCCTGAATGCCTCTGGACCATCATTTCAGATCATGTTTTTACTGCTGATGCAAAAGCTCATTTTAAGCATAAAATTGAATTAGTATAAGTATAAATAGGCTACTTAAGTACTGGACATAGTCATTCAAAACAGCTAGGCTAGACAGCCATGTGCAAAGACCCTAGGAATGCTTATATTTCTGACTGAATGGCTTGGCCCAGATGACTGCCCAGCTAGCACATTTGGTTCCTTGGAAGTTGTGGGAATGTACGTTTTTGGTTTCCCATTGGTTCTGGGAATGAAGTCATAAGTTTCCTGACTGGTACAAAATGGAACGTTCTGAGAACGGAAGTGAACCTTTTGCCTGTTCTGGGAATGTTTATTTTTAGAATGCAGGGAGGTTCTTAGAACGTTTTACTCTGGTTCCTTTAAAGTTTTCCTGGGAGTTTTCCCGGAAATTATAGGTTATTTTGAGGTTTCTGAATAGCTTTCTTAACTTTCACTGAATATTTCAAGAAGACTTTTAATAACACTGCTAGCTTATTTTGGGTTAACCTTTTTGTTACTCCAAGCACAGATATGACAAATGTAAATGTATTTAGGCATTCATGTATTTTATATTGTGACATGGAATCAGTGAGATTCGGAACTATACTCTTGTCACACCCTGACTTTAGAGAGCCGTTTTATTTCATACTTAGGCAGCCTTTTTTCCTTTTTGTATTTTGTGGGTAGTTATCTCTGTTAGTGGCACTATAGCTCTAGTAAGCTTCACGGTCAATTCTTTGTTTCTTGTTTTGTTGGCGACATTTACATAAATAAAGGAAAATGCACGCTCACCACTCTGCACCTTGGTCCGGTCATTTTCACCTAGACGACGGGCGTGACAACTCTTCTGTTTTCTATCCATGGAATTAGTCCATTGAGCCACAAGGATGGAGCTAACATAACATGTCTTTAACGCATACAAAGCTGTTCATTTTACTCTATTCAAACAGACCCCATTTCAATGGATACAAGCACTCATTAAGATCAGGTGTGCACGGCCAACACAACAAGTTAGAGGATAGAGAAAGTTTTGTTGATGTTGAGAACAGATTGTATATGTTTTTAAATAACATTCTAAGAATGTTTCCTGAATGTTACAAAAAATGTATGTTTTTTGTGGAAAGTTTTCTTAACGTTCTGAGAATGGAATGTACAGTTGAAGTCGGAAGTTTACATACACCTTAAACATTTAAACTCAGTTTTTCACATTTCCTGACATTTAATTCTAGTAAAAATTCCCTGTCTTAGGTCAGTTAGGAACACCACTTTATTTTAAGAATGTGAAATGTCAGAATAACAGTAGAGAATTATTTATTACAGCTTTTATTTCTTTCATCACATTCCCAGTGGGTCAGAAGTTTATATACACTAAATTAGTATTTGGTAGTATTGCCTTTAAATTGTTTAACTTGGATCAAACGTTTCGGGTAGCCTTCCACAAGCTTCCTGTTGGGTGAATTTTGGCCCATTCCTCCTGACAGAGCTGGTGTAACTGAGTCAGGTTTGTAGGCCTCCTTGCTCACACACACCTTTTCAGTTCTGCCCACAAATGTTCTATAGGATTGAGGTCAGAGATTTGTGATGGCCACTCCAATACCTTGACTTTGTTGTCCTTAAGCCATTTTGCCACAACTTTGGAAGTGTGCTTGGGGTCACTGTCCATTTGGAAGACCCATTAGCGACCAAGCTTTAACTTCCTGACTGATGTCTTGAGATGTTGCTTCAATACATCCACATAATTTTCCTTAATCATGATGCCATCTATTTTGTGAAGTGCACCAGTCCCTCCTGCAGAAAAGCACCCCCCACAACATGATGCTGCCACCCCCATGCTTCACGGTTGGGAAGGTGTTCTACGGCTTGCAAGCATCCCACTTTTTCCTCCAAACATAATGATGGTCATTATGGCCAAACAGTTCAATTTTTGTTTCATCAGACCAGAGGACATTTCTCCAAAAAGTATGATCTTCGTCCCCATGTGCAGTTGCAAACTGTAGTCTGTCTTTATTATGGCAGTTTGGAGCAGTGGCTTCTTCCTTGCTGAGCGTCCTTTCAGGTTATGTCGATATAGGACTCGTTTTACTGTGGATATATATACTTTTGTACCTTTTTCCTCCAGAATCTTCACAAGGTCCTTTGCTGTTGTTCTGGGATTGATTTGCACCTTTCGCACCAAAGTACGATCATCTCTAGGAGACAGAACGCATCTCCTTCCTGAGCGGTATGACGGCTGTGTGGTCCCATGGTGTTTATACTTGCGTACTATTGTTTGTATATATGAAAGTGGTACCTTCAGGCGTTTGGAAATTGCTCCCAAGGATGAACAAAACTTGTGGAGGTCTATAATTTGTTTGGTTCATTCCTTTTGATTTTTCGATGATATCAAGCAAAGAGGCACTGAGTTTGAAGGTAGGCCTTGAAATACATCCACAGGTACACCTCCAATTGACTCAAATTATGTCAATTAGCCTATCAGAAGCTTCTAAAGCCATGACATTTTCTAGAATTTTCCAAGCTGTTTAAAGGCACAGTCAACTTAGTGTATGTAAACTTCTGACCCACTGGAATTGTGATACAGTGTATTATAAGTGAAATAATCTGTCTGTGAACAATTGTTGGAAAAATTACTTGTCATGCACAAAGTAGATATCCTAACCGACTTGCCAAAACTATAGTTTGTTAATAAGACATTTTTGGTTGAAAAACTAGTTTTAATGACTCCAACCTAAGTGTATGTAAACTTCCGACTTCAACTGTATGTTTTTAAATTACATTTATAGAATGTTCTCTGAACGTTACTAAAGTTTTCTGGTGTTTTTTTATGGAAAGTTTTGGAACAATTTGACAACATGACTTGGCTTATTTCCATGTGAATTTGGTCAGATCACCCAAAAAGTTACGCATTGCCACTTTAAAAGGTAGCAAAATGAGAAGGACTAGGCTAAAACGAGAAACCAACAGTTAGGCTGTTGTTTTATCTGAATTGGGTTAGGGAAAATTAGCCTAGCTAGCTAGCTTCTCCACGCTACTCCAGTCAAGACAGGCACTGTTATATAGGATGACAATAAATAACATTGTGGCTAGTGATGCACCGATATCACATTTTTGGCCGATATATATATATATACCGATATCCAATATTTTTCCTTGCCAAAAAACCTGATACCGATATTAAAAACTGATGCGGCCGGGCCTCCCGGGTGGCGCAGTGGTCTAGGGCACTGCATCGCAGTGCTAGCTGCGCCACCAGAGTCTCTGGGTTTGTGCCCAGGCTCTGTCGCAGAATTGGGCTAGCGTCGTCCGGGTTAGGGAGGGTTTGGCAGGTAGGGATATCCTTGTCTCATCGCGCTCCAGCGACTCCTGCGGCGGGCCGGGCGCAGTGCGTGCTAACCAAGAGGGCCAGGTGCACGGTGTTTCCTCCGACACATTGGTGCGGCTGGCTTCCGGGTTGGAGGCGCGCTGTTAAGAAGCAGTGCGGCTTGGTTGGGTTGTGCTTCGGAGGACGCGTGGCTTTCGACCTTCGTCTCTCCTGAGCCCGTACGGGAGTTGTAGCGATGAGACAAGATAGTAATTACTAGCGATTGGATACCACGAAAATTGGGGAGAAAAGGGGAGAACATTTTAAATTAAATAACAACAAAAAAACAAAACAACTGTTACAGCCTTTTAAGTATTCTAGTACAGTTAAATAGTTAACACACACATGGATGCAGTGGTGTAAGGCACTGTATCTCGGTGTAAGGCACTGCATCTCAGTGCCTTACATTACATATGTCCCCATTACTGGTAATGGGGACATAAGTAAATGCCAACAAAATAACCTTTTGGTCAGTGTGGTGTGTTTGTGTGTGTAACCTTTATTTAATTAGGCAAGTCAGTTCAGAACAAATTCTTATTTACAATGACGACCTACCCCGGTCAAACCCGGACGACACTGGGCCAATTGCGAGCCGCCCTACGGGACTCCTAATCACGGCCGGATGTAAAAAAGCCTGGATTCGAACCAAGGACTGTAGACGCTGGGCCAATTGCGAGCCGCCCTACGGGACTCCTAATCACGGCCGGATGTAAAAAAGCCTGGATTCGAAGAATCTGGGTTCGAATCCAGGCTTTTTTACATCCGGCCGTGATTGCACAACGGTAAGACCCACTAATAATTTCATGATTTTATCAAAATAGTTTAACCTGCTGTTTTACAATAATCACTGACCTGGCCGTTTTTTTTTTTTTACAGATTTACCAGAACCATGCACAATGCATATCCACTAATGAACAACTTCTTGTAGCAGGGTTTATAGAAAATTAATACAGGTATGGTCTCATAAACAATCTCTCAAGCACAAGCCCACGTGCTAGTGAGTAGCCAGCTAATCTTTATATTTCAAGTCTAACCAACTTGGATTTATTTGCTTGCTAACAAGGTAGAACAGTTGAACTGTTCTGAATACACCCTCCTGTCTGTCTCCAACTGTTTGAACAACAGCTTGTTCACCTTGTTAAGATATTGTAATCAAGTGGCCTACCTGGTTAAGAAAATGCTTATTTTTCAGAATGAAAACAAGTAGCCAATTCCTGATATAAATGTGTCTTTTTATGCTCATTGCACATTTATAAAACACAGACTAGACAGCTAGCACATGACAGTCTGTGGCTAAAATGCTACTAGCGGTGCCTGGTACCGCAATGCCACGCACGATAGAAACAGAGCATTCATTTTCCTCCACAATCATGCTCATTAATACTCTCGTTTTAGTAGGGACTGCTCTGTTCTACAATTTGGTAGTTGAGACATAAAAACTTAAAAATGGGTATCGTTAGAAAGGTTAACGTCTCGTCTATTACAGTAAAATAAGGTCTAAGCATTTCTGTGTCCATATGACCAATTAGGTTGGACCAAACCTCAAATAGCCAATTAAAATGTTTTAACTGCTTATTGTCAGAGAGGAAGAAGTTATCTTTTGTTGTTGTTGTAGTTGTGAGTGGTAGGTTGACGGGCTAGGTGTCTGTGTGTGAGTGGGAAGGTGCAGAGTGCACACAGGAGGACTGAAGGAGAAGAGACCAAAAAGACAGAATGATAAAAACAAAACAAAATACCTTGATTCTTGCATTACAGGGATTTGGAACATTGTGCTAAAACATACATTCAAATTAACTTGATATATCGCTCAGCCCTACTACCAGCCTGCTAACATTATGTTTGCACTGCATGAGTTAGCCAGTTACTATCAAAACCTAGCTTACAGCTACATTAAAGTAAACCAAAGTTTTGGAAATACATAACACCATCTAATCAGTTATCACAGAATGTTAGCTATATGCAGTTATCTTAGCCAGCAAACTAGCCAGCCAGTTAACATGAGCTATTTAGCCAACTAGCTATTAGCCTAGCCAACTGCCAAGGTTAAAGCTAAAGGCCAACTACTGGAGACCAGGTAGAACACAACTAAAACAACCACAGATCAAAAGCAAAGAGAGTGCAGTGACTTAAGCTACATATTGATGGCTGGGGCCCATCCAATGGTAAAACTTTTAAAAGAGTGTAGGCTGAGTTAGCTACCAAAGCGAGGGGGAGGCGGGCACTTCACCGGGCCGAGGGAGAGTCAGGGAAACCAAATAGCTACACTACCGGTCAAAAGTTTTAGAACACCTACTCATTCAAGGGTTCTTCTTTATTTTTACTATTTTATACATTGTAGAATAATAGTGAAGACATCAAAACTATGAAATAACACATATAGCATCATGTAGTAACCAAAAAAGTGTTAAACAAATATATTTTATATTTGAGATTCTTCAAATAGCCACCCTTTGCCTTCATGACATCTTTGCACACTCTTGGCATTCTCTCAACCAGCTTTGCCTGAAATGCTTTTCCAACAGTCTTGAAGGAGTTCGCACATATGCTGAGCACTTGTTGGCTGATTTTCCTTCACTCTGCGGTCTGACTCATCCCAAACCATCTCAATTTGGTTAAGGTCGGGGGATTGTGGAGGCCAGGTCATCTGATGCCGCACTCCATCACTCGCCTTCTTGGTCAAATAGCCCTTACACAGCCTGGAGGTCACTATCCTGTGGAAAAACAAATGATAGTCCCACTAAGCCCAAACCAGATGGGATGGCGTATCGCTGCAGAATGCTGTGGTGTTCAAGTGTGCCTTGAATTCTAAATAAATCACAGACAGTGTCACCAGCAAAGCACCCCCACACCATAACACCTCCATGCTTTACGGTGGGAAATACACATGCAGAGATCATCCGTTCACCCACACCGCGTCTCACAAAGAAACGGCGGTTGGAACCAAAAATCTCCAATTTGGACTCCAGACTAAAGGACAAATTTCCACCGGTCTAATATCCTTTGCTCGTGTTTCATGGCCCAAGCAAGTTTCTTCTTCATATTGGTGTTCTCCTTAGTAAAAGGTACATGACAGCCTGTTTGGAGTTTGCCAAAAGGCACCTAAAGACTCTCAGACCATGAGAAACAAGATTCTCTGGTCTGATGAAACCAAGATTGAACTCTTTGGCCTGAATGCCAAGCGTCACGTCTGGAGGAAACCTGGCACCATCCCTACGGTGAAGCATGGTGGTGGCAGCATCATGCTGTGGGGATGTTTTTCAGGGGCAGGGACTGGGAGACTAGTTAGGATTGAGGGAAAGATGAACGGAGAAAAGTACATAGAGATCCTTGATGAAAACCTGCTCCAGAGCGCTCAGGACCTCAGACTGGGTGAAGGTTCACCTCCCAACAGGACAACGACCCTAAGCACATAGCCAAGACAACACAGGAGAGGCATCCGGACAAGTCTCTGAATGTCCTTGAGTGGCCCAGCCAGAGCCCGGACTTAAACCCAATCGAACATCTCTGGAGAGACCTGAAAATAGCTGTGCTGCAATGCTCCCCATCCAAACTGACAGAGCTTGAGAGGATCTGCAGAGAAGAATGGGAGAAACTCCCCAAATACAGGTGTGCCAAGCTTGTAGTGTCATACCAAAGAAGACTCGATGCTATAATCGCTGCCAAAGGTGCTTCAACAAAGTACTGTTTAAAGGGTCTGAATACTAATGTAAATGTGATATATATATAACCTATTTTTGCTTTGTCAGTATGGGGTATTGTGTGTAGATTGATGAGGAAACATTTGTTTAAATACATTTTAGAATAAAGCTGTAATGTAACAAAATGTGTCAATGGGTCTGAATACTTTCCGAAGACACTAAGTTGAGAATTTTGATAATGAAAAGACTCCAATAGGTATTTTAATTATCTTCTATTTAGGCCTACAGCGATATCCATTTCGCTTTCCAAACAGTTTTCCATGACAGTATTTTTTTATATTACGATTTGCCTGGCTGGGTCTCCGCTTTTCACTAACAGACGCAACTCAACAAGAATCAATTTGGTATCTGCCTCTCACTACCCAAATTGCGGGCCCTTCCGACTGTAGGCTATGCGATTTAAAGCAATCCACAGCTTTTATTTTTAAGAAGCTAATGATCCTCTGTGGCCAAATCATGCTTTCTGATGTAGTACCCTATTTTGAATGATTTTATGTATTTATGTATGTAACTGACAGTTAGACTTACAGGTTATGTCGTTGTTTTGTGTTTGAATTGTGTAACTGACAGTTAGACTTACAGGTTATGTCGTTGTTTTGTGTTTGAATTGTTTACGTGTCCGCTGTGCGGGGAAATGATAAGACAAGCGGAACTACGTAGCTAATAACTGTTGTAACGGGGATTCTTATTGTAGCAACACACTTTTGGAGGGAAGGCAATCCCGCGCTGTGTTAGCTAAGTTTTCATGTCATCGGGTGTAGTTCATAAAGTTTGAAGCGTATATGTTAGGATGGTAACGTTATAATAATTAAGGATGAAGCGTGAATTCATGCCAGGAATAATAAGTGTGAAGTTTGATTTCCTCCCTTCTGCAATAGGCAGCCAATGAGGTATAGGCAGCCAATGAGCGCCGGCTAAACTGTTTATGTATGTAAGCACTTCAGAGTTGTACCAAGCTAATAAGTCACTCGTAAGATAAGGTTGTAAGAGTGTGCTTAACTGTATTTTTCATTTACTTTATAGTTCTCACGGAAGGTGATAATTCTGACTAAATCTACAGAATAAAGCCGCCAGTTAAAATCAAGGAACGGTTGTGCTCGTGGTTACTTTAGGGAGCTACAATATATAAACAGGAGTAAGCTATCTAGGCTATATAATGTTGGCAATTCAATTTACTTTAGCCACAGACATAGCCTTATGAAACGGGCTGCCTATGTATTCTAACATCTTCAAATCGCTCATCGGGAATTCTGTAAGAATTACACACGCCGTTGCATGTCCTGTTAAGATGATTTACCATAAACGAAATGTGAATTCTGCCATTCTGAATACAGTGGGTGGACGCCCTAATAAGGTTGTGCAGGCAATGCATATAGATCCGTTAAATTTCTTAAAAGTTCGGTAAATTGAAATGCTGCCGGTCAAACGTCCAGCGCCACATTTTCCTAACAGAAACCCTGGCGCTAGCACTCAGCCAAGATGGAAAATGTTACAAAAGTTCCGTAGCCTATTTCACAGAGAACATGCCGAAAAGTTGACAACAAAAAAAGGGGAACATGCCAGGGACTACACAATTAGAGCAAGCAGGCATGATTTTCTCTTTCGGGTTGAGCCCACGGCAAGAAGGCACCACAGCCTGCTGTGCTAACAAGTTCCCACTAAATAACACAGCCACAAAGTCTGTGAAGCTTGAGCTAGCTACTTGGCTAGCATACGAACTCGGTAGCACAGAGTAGAGAAATAGAGCATTTTGGGTAGTTTAGAAGATATTTGGAAATAAGATAATAAATAAGTAATAACACCAAAAAATAACTATGTTTGTACTAATAGGTAACCAGATCATGACTACAACTAAGTTATTGAACCAATTTGAGAACACATGACTTTAAATAAAACCATGAGGAAACCTGTAGGAACTGAAAATCCCACAGAAGAACGTTATTTGTTAACGTTCTCTTAACTATTTGAGAACATTTCCAATTAGAGGTCGACCGATTAATCGGAATGCCCGATTAATTAGAGCCGATTTCAATTTTTCATAACAATCGGTAATCTGCATTTTTGGACACCGATTACATTGCACTCCACGAGGAGACTGTGTGGCAGGCTGACTACCTGTTATGCGAGTGCAGCAAGGAACCAAGGTAAGGTGCTAGCTAGCATTAAACTTTTCTTATAAAAAAAAACAATCAATCTTAACATAATCACTAGTTAACTACACATGGTTGATGATATTACTAGTTTATCTAGCTTGTCCTGCGTTGCATATAATCGATGCGGTGCCTGTTAATTTATCATTGAATCACAGCCTACTTCACCAAACGGGTGATTTAACAAGCGCATTCACGAAAAAAAGCACTGTCCTTGCACCAATGTGTACCTAACCATGAACATCAACGCCTTTCTTAAAATCAATACACAAGTATATATTTTTATATTTAGTTAATATTCCCTGCTAACATGAATTTCTTTTAACTATGGAAATTGTGTCACTTCTCTTACGTTCTGTGCAACAGTGTCAGGGTATATGCAGCAGTTTGGGCCGCCTGGCTCGTTGCGAACTGTGTGAAGACCATTTCTTTCTAACAAAGACAGCCAACTTCGCCAAATGGGGGATGATTTAACAAAAGTGCATTTGTGAAAAAAGCACAGTCGATGCACGAATGTACCTAACCATAAACATCAATGCCTTTCTTAAAATCAATACACAGAAGTATATTTTTATAAACCTGCATATTTAGTTAAAATAAATTAATGTTAGCAGGCAATAATAACTAAGGAAATTGTGTTACTTCTCTTGCGTTCATTGCATGCAGAGTCAGGGTATATGCAACAGTTTGGGCTGCCTGGCTCGTTGCGAACTAATTTGCCAGAATTTTACATAATTATGACATAACATTGAAGGTTGTGCAATGTAACAGCAATATTTAGACTTATGGATGCCACCCGTTAGATAAAATACGGAACGGTTCCGTATTTCACTGAAAGAATAAACGTTTTGTTTTCGAAATGATAGTTTCTGGATATGACCATATGAATGACCTAAGGCTCATATTTTTGTGTGTTATTATATTATAATTAAGTCTATGATTTGATAAAGCAGTCTGACTGAGCGGTGGTAGGCAGCAGCAGGCTCGTAAGCATTCATTCAAACAGCACTTTCCTGCGTTTGCCAGCAGCTCTTCGCTGTGCTTCAAGCATTGCGCTGTTTATGACTTCAAGCCTATCAACTCCCGAGATTAGGCTGGCAATACTAAAGTAGAACTGTTTCTAGAACATTACCAACATTTAAATTAAATGTAAGGGCCTCCCGAGTGGCACAGTAGTCTAAGGCACTGCATCGCAGTGCTAGCTGTGCCACTAGAGATTCTGGGTTTGAGTCCAGGCTCTGTCGCAGCTGGCCGCGACCGGGAGACCCATGGGGCGGCGCACAATTGGTCCAGCTTCGTCTGGGTTAGGGGAGGGTTTGGCCGGCAGGGATGTCCTTGTCTCATTGTGCTCTAGCAACTCCTGTGGCGGGCCGTGTGCAGTGCACGCTGACACGGTCACCAGGTGTACGGTGTTTCCGCCGACACATTGGTGCGGCTGGCTTCTGGGTTAAGTGGGCATTGTGTCAAGAAACAGTACGGCTTGGTTGGGTTGTGTTTCGGAGGAAGCACAGCTCTCGACCTTCGCCTCTCCCGAGTCTGTACAGGAGTTGCAGCGATGAGACAAGACTGTAACTACCAATTGGATACCACGAAAATGTAACCATGTTTGACATTTTAGGAAACGTTTCGTTAAAGGTGCAATATGCGGAAATCACTCCATTTCCAGATTGCTAAAATTCAAATAGTTTGCCTAATTTCAGTTTATGATACAAAACAAGAGAATCATTGTACCATTTAAACCACTGTGAAATATATTTTCAAGCACCAAAAATATTGTATTTTCATTGTAGTTCTAGGTGAATTTAGTCAGGTCGCCCAAAAAGTTTGATATTTCAGCTTTAAAGTAATGAAATACCAAGAAAATAACGTTATTTTGTCAAGTTCCTTAAATGTTCTGAGAACGTTCCAAAGCCAAGCAACTATCCTGCACCATTCCCAGAAAGTTGTGCGAAGGTTGTATGCTAAATAACCATAGGACAACCACACTCTTACCAAGCTCTAAGAAACGTATGGTTCTCAGAACATTATGTGCTAGCTGGGTGATTTTCAGTAGCATTCCACACAGTTAGTGAGGCTGTCAGTGTCCAAGTATGCAGTCTGTTTCCTGCACATACCAGCATCTCAAAACTGACCGGCGGGGAAAGGCTTGGAGGAGAGTCAGGCCTGCATCTCCTCACTGTGTCAATGTATTAATCCTCACAGTGAGATTGTTGGATATTGTCGCACTGAATATTGAGAAATGAATACATTTTCTCTGACTGTTTGCAATGCTGTGTTCATAGATTGCAATGGCAATGCTCGCTGGGTATGTTCACCAAAAGAGTTAGAATGATTGACAGCTAATAGAAATATAAAATATTTGTTATTTTCACATGAACACTGTTAATCCAAATGACTATCAGTAACTACACCTTATCTACTGGTGACAGCATGGAGAACACTTATTAGATGACAGATCAGGACTGCCCTTAACCCATACCTCTGTTTGTTTCATACACTACCATACAGGACACTTGCAAGACTTGCTAGACAAACGGCACTCAGAAGCACACAAGGACCTCTCAATGAAAGTCTAGCTAAATTTGAGAGGTGTAACTGTTCCCCAGCAGTCTAAAAGTACCAGCCAAACCAGCGCCTATCCGAACTCCCCTCTGCCCAGTCCAACTCCCCTTATCTTTGCAATTAGAGCCTCCCTGCATCTTACTGCAGCAAAGGACATGCCAGTCCAATGGTATGCAGATCAGACCTACCCTCCTGGGCATTGATAACTCAGCGATTGTTCCTTTCAAATGGTACTGCCTTGTGTACTGTGTGTGTGCATGCACATGTTTATGTGTGTGTGTCTAGAATAGATTGCTTTATAATACATATTGTCAGGGTTTGCTTTCTCAGTCAGTGTTGTCAGAAGAACTAGTGTGTGTGTGTGTGTGTGTGTGTGTGTGTGTGTGTGTGTGTGTGTGTGTGTGTGTGTGTGTGTGTGTGTGTGTGTGTGTGTGTGTGTGTGTGTGTGTGTGAGAGAGAGAAGGGATGACGATAGCAATTTCCTTAAACTCCTCATGATGAGAGGAGAAAATAGCACTCATTAAGTTTCTAGGGATTCTATATAGTACAGAGTGGTACCTAATTTGACTGTAGTGGTTAATTGCGGATAGATGACAATCAATCAGTCCGAACAAGAGCCAAAACAGAATCTGCCAGTGCAAACAAAACTGCCACAACATTTAGCTAAATGTCATTTAGCTAATAAAGTACATTACAAGTGTCGCTGTATACGTCTCTTTAGCCTGGTCCCAGATCTGTTTGTGCTGTTTTTGCAGGAGTTGGCTATAGAGCACAAACAGATCTGGGACCAGGCTAGCTGATAATGGATCAGGTGGCAGGGACTATCAGCCTGACAACTTGGCCTCGATCCAGCCAGGAGCCTCTCCCTAGACTCACATCCAAAACGGCATGCTGGGTAATACCTGGAACAACCTGCTCTAGTCTACACCACTCGCCACACTAATCAGGAGTGTAAGAATGCACTTAATTGAATAAATCATCAGTTAAAGCAGGTATTCCCAAACTGGGGTTCACACGCAATGCCGCCGGGGGTACGCCAAATAAAAATGTGATTCACAGCGAAATAACAACACAATGTCAAATACAGGTACTGTAGCCTAGTCAAATAATTAACAGCCAATCACATAAACCGTTACTCTCTCGCGGGAATTCCACTAACGGTCCATACAGTGGGGAGAACAAATATTTGATACACTGACGATTTTGCAGGTTTTCCTACTTACAAAGCATGTAGAGGTCTGTAATCTTTTTATCATATGTACACTTCAACTGTGAGAGACGGAATCTAAAACAAAAATCCAGAAAATCACATTGTATGATTTTTAAGTAATTAATTTGCATTTTATTGCATGACATAAGTATTTGATACATCAGAAAAGCAGAACTTAATATTTGGTACAGAAACCTTTGTTTGCAATTACAGAGATCATACGTTTCCTGTAGTTCTTGACCAGGTTTGCACACACTGCAGCAGGGATTTTGGCCCACTCCTCCATACAGACCTTCTCCAGATCCTTCAGGTTTCGGGGCTGTCGCTGGGCAATACGGACTTTCAGCTCCCTCCAAAGATTTTCTATTGGGTTCAGGTCTGGAGACTGGCTAGGCCACTCCAGGACCTTAAGATGCTTCTTACGGAGCCACTCCTTAGTTGCCCTGGCTGTGTGTTTCGGGTCGTTGTCATGCTGGAAGACCCAGCCAGGATCCATCTGCAATGCTCTTACTGAGAGAAGGAGGTTGTTGGCCAAGATCTCGTGATACATGGCCCCATCCTTCCTCCCCTCTATACGGTGCAGTCATCCTGTCCCCTTTGCAGAAAAGCACCCCCAAAGAATGATGTTTCCACCTCCATGCTTCACAGTTGGGATGGTGTTCTTGGGGTTGTACTCATCCTTCTTCTTCCTCCAAACACGGCGAGTGGAGTTTAGACCAAAAAGCTCTATTTTTGTCTCATTAGACCACATGACCTTCTCCCATTCCTCCTCCGGATCATCCAGATGGTCATTGGCAAATTTCAGACGGGCCTGGACATGCGCTGGCTTGAGCAGGGGGACCTTGCGTGCGCTGCAGGATTTTAATCCATGACGGCGTAATGTGTTACTAATGGTTTTCTTTGAGACTGTGGTCCCAGCTCTCTTCAGGTCATTGACCAGGTCCTGCCGTGTAGTTCTGGGCTGATCCCTCACCTTCCTCATGATCATTGATGCCCCACGAGGTGAGATCTTGCATGGAGCCCCAGACCGAGGGTGATTGACCGTCATCTTGAACTTCTTCCATTTTTGAATAATTGCGCCAACAGTTGTTGCCTTCTCACCAAGCTGCTTGCCTATTGTCCTGTAGCCCATCCCAGCCTTGTGCAGGTCTATAATTTTATCCCTGATGTCCTTACACAGCTCTCTGGTCTTGGCCATTGTGGAGAGGTTGGAGTCTGTTTGATTGAGTGTGTGGACAGGTGTTATACAGGTAACGAGTTCAAACAGGTGCAGTTAATACAGGTAATGAGTGGAGAACAGGAGGGCTTCTTAAAGAAAAACTAACAGGTCTGTGAGAGCCAGAATTCTTACTGGTTGGTAGGGGATCAAATACTTATGTCATGCAATAAAATGCAAATTAATTACTTAAAAATCATACAATGTGATTTTCTGGATTTTTGTTTTAGATTCCATCTCTCACAGTTGAAGTGTACCCATGATACAAATTACAGACCTCTACATGCTTTGTAAGTAGGAAAACCTGCAAAATCGTCAGTGTATCAAATACACTGTTTGTTCTCCCCACTGTATGTACTGTACCCAGAAAAGCACAAAACAAAAGACAGGAACGTTGGATCATCGAAGAGGGTCAAATATGATGAGAACTACATTTACTTGGGGATCACTTGTTGTTCGGCGTAGTGCCTTTCTTCAGTCACAGTGTGTTATATGTGTAAAAGTACTATCTCACAACTCGATGAAACCTTCACTCTTACGCAGACATTTAGAAACAAAACATGCCAATTTGAAAAATAAGCCACGGGAGTTTTTTGAGTGAGAATTAAGACAACTTTCAAGTAGTAAGACATGTATAAAAGCAACAGATACCATTAATAAGAAGCGGCTAGACGTGTCTTATATGGTGAGCTACTGAGTGGGTACGACAGGCAAGCCCCATACTATTGTGGAGGACTTCATTTTTCCTGCTGCCGTGGATATGGCGGGACAATCTTGGGGGAAAAGGCCCGCATCAGTGACATGGAAGGAGATGTTTTGAAACAATTATTGCTTCACATACAAGCTAGTGAATTCTATGCGTTACAGCTGGATGAGTCAACAGGCCTGGCACAGCTCCTGGTACATGTCCGTCACGTTTATGGGGGGGTCAATTATTAAGGAAGACATCCTTTTCTGCAAACCACTGGAAACCAAGACAACAGGAGAGGATATTTTTTAAGTACTGGACAACTTTGTGACATCAAATGGACTTTGGTGGTCAAGATGTGTTGGTATCTGTACTGATGGCGCAAAAGCCATGACAGGGAGACATAGTGGAGTGGTCGTGCGCGTGCAAGCACTTGGGTACACTGCAGCATCCACGAGAGGAATGCCTGACAGCTTGAAAGGTGTTTTGAACACTGCAGTGAAAATAGTTAACTTTGTTAAAGCAAGACCCCTGAACTCTTATGTATTTTCTGCACTATACAATGACATGGGCAGCGACCATGTAATGCCTTTACAACATACAGAAGTGCACTGGTTATCAAGGGGCAAAATATTGACACGTTTGTTTTAATAGAGAGACAAGCTTAAAAAGTTTTCTTTACTGACCATCATTTTCACCTGTCTGACTGCTTGCATGATGATGAGTTTCTCACATGACTGGCCTATCTGGGTGATGTTTTTTCCTGCCTGAATGATCTGAATCTAGGATTACAGGGACTCTCCGCAACTATATTAAATGTGCGGGACAAAACTAAGCCTATGACTAAGAAGTTGGAGCTTTTCTCTGTCTGCATTAACAAGGACAACACACAGGTCTTTCCATCATTGTATGATTTTTTTGTGTGCAAATGAACCCAAGCTTACGGACAATGTCAAATGTGATATAGCGAAGCACCGGAGTGAGTTGGGTGCGCAATTAAGCAGGTACTTTCCCAAAACGGACAACACAAACAACTGGATTCGTTATCCATTTCATGCCCTGCCTCCAGTCCACTTACCGATATCTGAACAAGAGAGCCTCATCGAAATTGCAACAAGCGGTTCTTTGAAAATGTTTTAATGAGAAGCCACTGCCAGATTTCTGGATTGGGCTGCTCTCAGAGTATCCTGCCTTGGCAAATCGCGCTGTTAAGACACTGATACCCTTTGCAATCACGTACCTATGTGAGAGTGGATTATTGGCCCTCACTAGCATGAAAATTAAATACAGGCACAGACTGTGTGTTGAAAATTATTTAAAACTGAGACTCTCTCCAATACAACCCAACATTGCAGAGTTATGTGCATCCTTTCAACCACACCCTTCTCATTAACCTGTGGTGAGTTATTCACAATTTTCCATTAACAAATAAAGTTTTATATGTAAGATGGCTATAAAGAGCAAAATTATTGATTATTATTATTATTAAGAGCTCTTTGCCACTTCCCACGAGCTGGAGGTTGAATGTTTAAAGGGGTACGGGACTATAAAAAGTTTGGGAACCACTGAGTCTGACAGAGTCTCTGCTGTGTGTGTGCCCTGAATTCTCAGTGATGTATTGTGTTTGCAATATTATTGTATTCTGTCAGTGTGTACAGAGCTGTGCAGTGAGTGCATCCCCTATAGCACTGCAGTGTTTGCCTCTAGAACTGCCTGCCTGCATGGATGCTTGCCTGCTGCAGATGGAAAAGTTGACACCAACAGATCTTCCCCTCATCCATCTCCCCACTTTACATCACACACACACTATGCACATGTACACATGCACAAACATTGATAAAGCTGTGCAAAAAAAATATAGCTTACAGTTGCATACCAAAAATTAGGCTAGGTGAATCGAGGACAGCGATACTAGTGCACATTCTTGAATCTCGACTTTGTGGAACAGAAACTATACAGCAGAGAACTTGAAATCCCTTTTGAAATAAGGTCACCCTTAGCGTCGGACTGTAACAGTATAATGATGATGCAGGTGGACAGCCAGGACACTCGTCAATACCCCCTGCATCTCCCCTCCCCACATATGTCCCACCCATCAGTGGTCCATCTACCCTCCCCCCACCCCCCTCCCAGGTTTCAGGACACTATGTTCTGAGCGCAGCCATCGGCCAAATACAGTGCATTCGGAAAGTATACAGACCACTTTACCTTTTCCACATTTTGTTACGTTACAGCGTTATTCTAAAATTGATTAAATTGTTTTTTCCCCCTCATCAATCTACACACATACCCCACAATAACAAAGCAAAAACAGGTTTTTAGTCATTTTTGCAAATGTATTAAAAATAATAAATGGAAATATCAAATTTACATAAGTATTCGGACCCTTTACTCAGTACTTTGTTGAAGCACCTTTGGCAGCAATTACGGACTCAAATCTTCTTGGGTATGGCGCTACAAGCTTGGCACACCTGTATTTAGGTAGTGTGTTGCTGCACAGCTATTTTCAGGTCTCTCCAGAGATGTTCAATCTGGTTCAAGTACGGGCTCTGGCTGGGCCACTCAAGGACATTCAGAGACTTGTCCTGAAGCCACTCCTGCGTTGTCTTAGCTGTGTGCTTAGGGTCATTGTCCTGTTGGAAGGTGAACCTTCACCCCAGTCTGCGGTCCTGAGCGCTCTGGAGCAGGCTTTCATCACGGATCTCTATGTACTTTGTTCCGTTCATCTTTACCTCAATCCTGACTAGTCTCACACTCCCTGCCGCTGAAAAACATCCCCACAGCATGACACTGCCACCACCATGCTTCACCGTAGGGATGGTGCCAGGTTTCCTCCAAACGTAACACTTGGCATTCAAGCCAAAGAGTTCAATTAGAGAAATTTGTTTCTCAAGGTCTGAGAGTCATTTACGTTCCTTTTGGAAAACTCCAAGTGGGCTGTCATATGCCTTTTACTGAAGAGTGGCTTCTGTCTGGCCACTCTACCATAAAGGCCTGATTGGTGGAGTGCTGCAGAGATGGTTGTCCTTCTGGAACTCTGGAGCTCTGTCAGAGTGACCATTATATAGACAGGTTTGTGCCTTTCCAAATCATGTCCAATCAACTGAATTTACCACAGGTGGACTCAAATCAAGTTGTAGAAACATCTCAAGGATGATCAATGGAAACAGGATGCACCTGGGCTCAATTTCGAGTCTCATAGCAAAGGGTCTGAATACTTGTGTAAATGTAATATTTAATTGTTTTTGTTTTTTTTATTGCTAAAATTGATTTAAAAAACAGTTTTTGCCTTGTCATTATGGGGTATTGTGTGTAGATTGATCAGGGAAAAAACAATTGAATACATTTTAGAATAAGGCTGTGATGTAACAAAATGTGGAAAAAGTCAAGGGGTCTGAATACTTTCCAAATGCTCTGTCTTTCTTCAAGCTATTTATATTTTTGGGATGATTTGCCATGAGAAAAACAAGGGGTGTAATTATCTATGCCTACTGTACAAATTACTCTTGCATAACTGGGAGAGGAAGGACATTTTATTTGTAGTTATTTTCTTCCTTTATTACTTAAGTACTATCAAAGGAAGAATAATGGAATGTAGAACTGAAAGGTGTGATTTGTTTCCCATTTATATAGGCTAGGCCTACCCCAGCCAGTTAGACCAAATGTCACACCCTGATCAGTTTCACCTGTCCTCGTTATTGTCTCCACCACCTCCAGGTGTCGCTTGTTTTCCCCAGTGTATTTATCCCTGTGTTTCCAGTCTCTCTGGGACAGTTTGTCTTGTATGTTTCCAAGTCAACCAGCGGTTTTCCCATTCTCCTGCTTTTTGCATTCTCCTTTTCCTAGTCCTCCCGGTTTTGACCCTTGCCTGTTTCTGGAGTTTGTACCCGCCTGCCTGACCATTCTGCCTGCCTTGACAACGAGCCTGTCTGCCACTCTGTACCCCCTGGACTGATCTGGTTTTGACCTTTTTGCCTGTCCATGGCCATTCTCTTGCCTACACCTTTGGATTAATAAACATTGTAAGACTCCAACTATCTGCCTTCTGTGTCTGGATTTGGGTCTCGCCTTGTGCCTTGATAGTATGAACTGGCCATTACAGACCCAGCAGACTTGGACCAGCTCCGCCACACTGTCTCCCTGCAGGGAGCCACCATTGGGAGACATCAGGAGTTGCTACAGGGCCTTTTTGAAGGGCTCAGTTCCTTGACAGAACGCCACGACCATGGGTTAAAGGTTATTATGGAGCAAATCAGAGAGTTAGCTCAGACTGCCACCTCTGAAAAACTCCAATCACCCAGTAATTTTTCCCCCCCATCTGTTGTGAGTTGGTACAGCCTATTCCGACTCCCTGTGTACCCCGATTACCTCCTCCAGAGCGATATTCGGGGAATCCTGGTGCCTGCCGGGGTTTTCTTTCTCAGTGCTCACTTATTTTTGAGCTACGGCCATCTTTGTTTTCTTCAGACCGATCGAAGATAGCGTATATAATTACGCTAATGTCGGGAAGGGTGCTCTCCTGGTCTACGGCAGTTTGGGAACAACAATCTGCCATTTGCGGGCATTTGGAGGAATTCATGGCAGAGGTGAGAAGTTTTTGAGTATCCGGGAGAAAGGCGGCCAGCAAACTGCTTGACTTACATCAAAACTCCCGTAGTGTGGCAGACTACGTGGTGGACTTTCGTACGTTGGAAGCCGAGAGTGCTTGGAATCCGGAGTCTCTTTTCAATACTTTTCTGCACGGATAATCTGAGGTTAAAGATGAGGATCTATCACTCTAGTGTTTAATTGCTAAATTGTAAATATTTTGCCACTATGACCTATTTATTGCCTTACCTCCCTTATCTTACCTCATTTCCACACACTGAATATAGACTTTTCTTCTCTGTTGTGTTATTGACTGTATGTTTATTCCATGTGTAACTCTGTGTTGTTTGTGTCGCACTGCTTTGCTTCATCTTGGCCAGGTCGCAGTTGTAAATGAGAACTTGTTCTCAACTAGCCTACCTAGTTAAATAAAGGTGAAATAAAAAAATGAGCTAGCTGCTCGGGAACTGCTGGTGTATCTCGACTCCCTTATCGCCGTAACCATTCAAATTGATGGACGCCTTAAGGGAACGCAAGAGTGAGAGGAGGTCTGGTCTCAGGCACACGTGTGGCGCATTCACCTCCTATGGAATCCGGAAGTTTCCGAAGGCAGCTTTTCCGAGAGGAGTCGAGGCCACCCGAGCTCTCTCATGACTCTACGACGGGTGAGTTGGATACTCCTGAGCCTATGCAGTTGGGAAGAACTAGACTATCAATTTGGGAGCGCTCACGGAGGATAAATAATAACTGTTGTCTGTACTGTGGAGGGGCAGGACATTTTATAGCTACCTGCCCTATTAGAAAACCCTTGTCTCTAGTGGGTACTATGGTGAGTCAGACTGGGAGTTACCTAATTCCCATCACCCGCACACCCCTTTTTGCTCTTGTGCTGTCGAGAGACCAATCTAAGTCTCTCCGAGTGTTCATTGACTCTGGGGCTGATGAGAATCTTATGGATGCCACGATAGCTTCGGAGCTTGGTATTCCCTCTCAGCCTCTCTCTGTGCCCATGGATGGCCGCTCTATTGGGGAAGTCACCAATAGTACTGTGCCCGTTCAATTATGGATTTCTGGTAACCACAGTGAGACAATACAATTCCTCCTCATTACCTCTCCCCATGTTCTGGTGGTTTTGGGATTTTCCTGGCTTCAAAAGCATAATCCGATGATTGATTGAGCCACAAGCTCCATCCGGGGTTGGAGCCCATTTTGCCATTCCCACTGCCTTCAAGCAGCACAGGCTTCCTCAAGTCATCTTCCTCAGGATGTTAGCAAGACTGTGGATGTCGGCCTCCCGGGTGGCGCAGTGGTCTAGGGCACTGCATCGCAGTGCTAACTGCGCCACCAGAGTCTCTGGGTTCGCGCCCAGGCTCTGTCGCAGCCGGCCGCGACCGGGAGGTCCGTGGGGCGACGCACAATTGGCATAGCGTCGTCCGGGGTAGGGAGGGTTTGGCCGGTAGGGATATCCTTGTCTCATCGCGCTCCAGCGACTCCTGTGGCGGGCCGGGCGCAGTGCGCGCCAGCCAAGGGGGCCAGGTACACGGTGTTTCCTCCGACACATTGGTGCGGCTGGCTTCCGGGTTGGAGGCACGCTGTGTTAAGAAGCAGTATGGCTGGTTGGGTTGTGCTTCGGAGGACGCATGGATTTCGACCTTCGTCTCTCCCGAGCCCGTACGGGAGTTGTAGCGATGAGACAAGGTAGTAATTACTAGCGATTGGATACCACGAAAATTGGGAGAAAATGGGATAAAAATTTAAAATAATAATAAAAAATAAAAAAGACTGTGGATGTCTCTGCTATCCCCATATAATTCCATGACCTCCTGGAAGTGTTTAGTAAGGCACGTGCTACTTCCCTTCCCCTGCGCCGTCCTTATGATTGTGCCATTGATCTTCTCCCAGGCACTACACCACCTCGCATCTCCTGCCGGCGCAGGGTTTTTCTTTGTGGAGAAGAAGGACAAGACCCTGCGTCCGTTCATTGACTACCGAGGACTTAATGACATTACTGTCAAGAATCGTTACCCCCTACCTCTCCTCAGTGTTTGAACCTCTCCAGGGGGCCACCATATTTTCCAAGTTGGAACTTCGAAATGCCTACCACCTGGTTCGGATATGCGAGGTGGATGAGTTGAAGACAGCCTTCAACACAGCCAGTGGATATTATGAGTACTGTTTTCCAGGCTTTGGTAAATGATGTGCTTCCAGACATGCTAAATCGGTTTGTGTTTGTGTACCTTGACAACATCCAGTTTTTCCCCCCCAATCTGCACAAGAACATGTTCTTCATGTCAGACAGGTCCTTCAGCGCCTCCTGGAGAGCCAACTGTTCGTGAAAGCCGAGAAGTGTGAGTTCCACCGCTCTATCACCTTTCTGGGATATGTCATTGCTGAGGGCAATGTTCAGATGGATCCTGGAAAGGTGAAAGCAGTGGTGGATTGACATCAACCAACGTCCAGGCTGCAGTTGCAACGGTTTCTTGGTTTTGCAAACTTCTACCGCCGTTTCAGTCAGGACTACAGCACCCTGGCGGCCCCCCTCTCGGCACTCACCTCTCTCAAGGTACCGTTCAAATGGTCTCCAGCTGTCGACTAAGCCTTTTGTGGACCTGAAGCATTGGTTCACAACAGCACCCATACTCATCCATCCGGACCCCTCGCATCAATTTGTGGTGAAAGTGGATGCTTCGGACGTTGGAGAGGGGCCATCCTGACCCAGCAATCTGCCTAGGACCAGAAGCTTCATCCCTGTGCCTTCTTGTCTCATCGTTTCAATCCTGCTGAAAGGAACTACGATGTTGGCAACCGAGAACTACTGGAGGTGTAGATGACTTTGGAAGTGTGGAGGCACCGGCTGGAAGGAGCAGAACAGTCATTCCTGGTCTGGACTGACCATAAAACCCTGAAATATCTCTGTACAGCCAAGTGCCTCAACTCCAGGCCCTCCTGTTCACCAGATTTAACTTCACCATCTCCTATCGCCCAGGGTCAAAGAATGTTAAGCCTGATGCCATCTCCCGCCTATACAGTTCCTCTGCCACACCCTCGACCTCTGAAACTATTCTCCCTACCTCATGCCATGCTGCCACTGTGGATTGGGGTATCAACGTTCTCAGCCTGGACCTGAAGGGGGACCGGATAACCGGCTGTTTGTCCCTAATCCAATCCGGTCCCGGGTCCTGGAACGGGCTCAATCATCCAGGCTGACCTGTCATCCAGGGTCCCGTCGAACACTAGCCTTTCTTCAACAACGTTTCTGGTGGCCCAAAATGGTCCCTGACGTCTCTGCCTTCGTCACCGCATGCAATGTGTGTGCTCAAAACAAGACTCCACAGCAAGCTTCTAGCCTCCTGCAGCCACAACCGGTTTCTCATCGTCCCTGGTCTCATATACAGTTGAAGTCTGAAGTTTACATACACCTTAGCAAAATGCATTTAAACTCAGTTTTTCACAATTCCTGACATTTAATCATAGTAAAAATTCCCTGTCTTAGGTCAGTTAGTATCACCACTTTATTTTAAGAATGTGAAATGTCAGAATAATAGTAGAGAGAATGATTTATTTCAGCTTTTATTTCTTTCATCACATTCCCAGAGGGTCAGAAGTTTACATACACTCAATTAGTATTTGGTAGCATTGCCTTTAAATTGCTTAACTTGGGTCAAACGTTTTGGGTAGCGTTCCACAAGCTTCCCACAATGAGTTGGGTGAATTTTGGCCTATTCCTCCTGACAGAGCTGGTGTAACTGAGTCCTACACACCTGACTCCTTGCTCGCACACTCCTTGCTCGCTCAGTTCTGCCCACAAATTTTCTATGGGATTGAGGTCAAGGCTTTGTGATGGCCACTCCAATACCTTGCCTTTGTTGCCCTTAAGCCATTTTGCCACAACTTTGGCAGTATGCTTGGTGTCATTGTCCATTTGGAAGACCCATTTGCGACCAAGCTTGAACTTCCTGACTGATGTCTTGAGATCTTGCTTCAATATATCCACATAATTGTCCTTCCTCATCATGCCATCTATTTTGTTAAGTGCACCAGTCCCTCCTGCAGCAAAGCACCCCCACAACATGATGCTGCCACCCCCGTGCTTCACGGTTTGGATGGTGTTCTTCGGCATGCAAGCATCCCCCTTTTTCCTCCAAACATAACGATGGTCATTATGGCCAAACAGTTCTATTTTTGTTTCATCAGACCACAGGACATTTCTCCAAAAAGTACGATCTTTGTCCCCGTGTGCAGTTGCAAACTGTACTCTGGCTTTTTTTGTGGCAGTTTTGGAGCAGTGGCTTCTTCCTTGCTGAGCGGCCTTTCAGGTTATGTTGATATCGTTTTACTGGGAATATAGATACTTTTGTACCTCTTTCCTCCAGCATCTTCACACGGTCCTTTGCTGTTGTTCTGGGATTGATTTGCACTTTTCGCATCAAAGTAGGTTCATCTCTAGGAGACAGAACGCGTCTCCTTCCTGAGCGGTATGACGGCTCTGAGGTCTTGGCTGATTTCTTTTGATTTTCCCATGATGTCAAGCAAAGAGGAAATGAGTTTGAAGGTAGGCCTTGAAATACATCCACAGGTACACCTCCAATTGACTCAAATTATGTCAATTAGCCTATCCGAAGCTTCTAAAGCCATGACATAATTTTCTGGAATTTTCCAAGCTGTTTAAAGGTACAGTCAACTTAGTGTATGTAAACTTCTGACCCACTGGAATTGTGATTAAGTGAAATAATCTGTCGGTAAACAATTGTTGGAAAAATTACTTGTCATATGCACAAACTAGATGTCCTAACCGACTTGCCAAAACTATAGTTTGTTAACAAGACATTTGTGGAGTGGTTGGAAAATTGAGTTTTAATGATTCCAACCTAATGTGTATGTAAACTTCTGACTTCAACCGTATCTCTGGACTTTGTCACTTGGCTCTCTCCGTCTGTTGGCAATACTGTCATTCTGACGGTAGTCAGCCGGTTCTCCAAGGTCGCCTATTTCATCTCTTTCCCCAAACTAACTTCTGCCAAGGAGACGGCCCAGTTTATGGTGCAGCATGTCTTCCGGATCCATGGACTCCCGGTAGACATGGTCTCCGATCGGGGTCCTCAGTTCTCGTCTCAGTTCTGGAAGGCATTATGCACCCTTATTGGGTTGTCGGCCAGCCTGTCATCTGGATTCCATCCCCAAAACTAACGGCCAGTCAGAGCAAGCCAACCAAGACCTGGAGACCACTTTAAGGTGCATGGTCTCAACTAGAGGTCGACCAATTCATCTGAATGGCCGATTAATTCGGGCCGATTTCAAGTTTTCATAACAATCTGTAATTTTGGACGCAGATTTAAAAAAAAATATTTATGTATTTATTTAATTAGGCAAGTCAGTTAAGAACACATTCTTATTTTCAATGACGGCCTAGGAACGGTGGGTTAACTGCCTTGTTCAGGGGCAGAACGACAGATTTTTACCTTGTCAGCTCAGAGATTCAATCTTTCAACCTTACGGTTAACTAGTCCAACGCTCTAACCACCTGCCTCACGAGGAGCCCGCCTGTTACACGAATGCAGTAAGAAGCCAAGGTAAGTTGCTAGCTAGCATTAAACTTATCTTATAAAAAACAATCAATCAATCAATCATAATCACTAGTTATAACTACACATTGTTGATGATATTACTAGTTTATCTAGCGTGTCCTGCGTTGCATATAATCAATGCAGTGTGCATTCGCGAAAAAGGACTGTCGTTGCTCCAACGTGTACTTAACCATAAACATCAATGCCTTTCTTAAAATCAATACACAGAAGTATATATTTTTAAACCTGCATATTTGGAAATTGTGTCACTTCTCTTGCGTTCATTGCACGCAGAGTCAGGGTATATGCAACAGTTTGGGCCGCCTGGCTCACTGCGAACTAATTTGCCAGAATTTTACGTAATTATGACATAACATTGAAGGTTGTGCAATGTAACAGGAATATTTAGACTGATGGATGCCACCCGTTAGATAAAATACGTAACGGTTCAGTATTTCACTGAAAGAATAAATGTTATGTTTTCGAGATGATAGTTTCCGGATTCGACCATATTAATGATCTAAGGATGGTATTTCTGAGTGTTATTATGTTATAATTAAGTCTATGATTTGATACAGCAGTCTGACTGAGCGATGGTGGGCACCAGCATGCTCGTAAGCATTCATTCAAACAGCACTTTCGTGCGTTTTGCCAGCAGCTCTGCTGTTTATGAATTCAAGCCTATCAACTCCTGAGATTAGGCTGGTGTAACCGATGTGAAATGGCTAGCTAGTTAGCGGGGTGGGCGCTAATAGCGTTTCAAACGTCACTCGCTCTGAGACTTGGAGTAGTTGTTCCCCTTGCTCTGCATGGGTAACGTTGCTTCGAGTGTGGCTGTTGTCGATGTGTTGCTGGTTCGAGCCCAGGTAGCGGCGAGGAGAGGGATGGAAGCTATACTGTTACACTGGCAATACTAAAGTGCCTATAAGAACATCCAATAGTCAAAGGTATATGAAATACAAATCGTATAGAGAGAAATAGTCCTATAATTCCTATAATAACTACAACCTAAAACTTCTTACCTGGGAATATTGAAGACTCATGTTAAAAGGAACCACCAGCTTTCATATGTTCTCATGTTCTGAGCAAGGAACTTAACCGTTAGCTTTCTTATATGGCACATATTGCACTTTTACTTTCTTCTCCAACACTTAGTTTTTGCATTATTTAAACCAAATTGAACATGTTTCATTATTTATTTGAGGCTAAATTGATTTTATTGATGTAATATATTAAGTTAAAATATTGTTCATTCAGTATTGTTCTAATTGTCATTATTACAAATAAATTAAAAAGAATCGGCCGATTAATCTGCATCGGCTTTATTTGGTCCTCCAATAATCGGTATCGGCGTTGAAAAATCATAATTGGTCGACCTCTAGTCTCAACCAACCCCGCTACCTGGAGTCGTCAACTGGTCTGGGTGGAGTATGCCCGAAACACTCTTCCCAGTTCTGCCACGGCACTCACCCCATGAAGCACTCGAAAGGGGAATCAGCCTCCACTCTTCCCTGAACAAGAGCGTCAGCATACCCTCGGCCCAGATTTTTGTCCGCCGCTATTCTCAAGACCAACTCCAGGTATCATCGGCAAGCAGACCGTCGCCGGACCCCAGATCCCCGCTACCGTATAGGGCAGAGGGCATGGCTGTCGACACGGGACCTGCCCCTTCGGGTAGAGTCCCGCAAACTGTCCCCTCGTTTCATTGGTCCTTTTCCCATCTCCAGAGTCCTGAGTTACCCCTTACCCTCCGTATTCACCCTACCTTCCATGTGTCTAAGATTAAGCCCGTGTCTCACTGTTCTTTGTCTTCTGTCCCTAGCCCCCCCATGTCATTGATGGCCATCCGGCCTACAAGGTAAAACGTCTCCTGGGTGTTCGACCACGGGGCAGGGGTTTCCAGTACCTGGTTGACTGGGAGGGTTATGGCCCGGAGGAGAGGTGCTGGGTTCCCTGTGTTTCCTGTCTCTCTGTGACAGTTTGTCTTGTATGTTTCCAAGTCAACCAGCGGTTTTCCCATTCTCCTGCTTTTTGCATTTTCCTTTTTCTAGTCCTCCCGGTTTTGACCCTTGCCTGTTTCTGGACTTTGTACCCGCCTGCCTGACCCCGAGCCTGTCTGCCACTCTGTACCTCCTGGATCTGATCTGGTTTTGACCTTTTTGCCTGTCCACGACCATTCTCTTGCCTACCCCTTTGGATAGATAAACATTGTAAGACTCCAACCATCTGCCTCCTGTGTCTGCACTTGGGTCTCGCCTTGTGCCTTGATAGTATAACTAATCGGCTGTGTGAATGACACATGACATGAATGACGCAGTGCTTGTTTGCCTCTTGAAAACATTTAATGTAAAAAAATATATATCTTAAAGGGAACAGTCTGAATTTAGGGGGGTCTAGACTAGCTTTCCCCTAGGTAGGCTACTTTTCTCATTATAACACGCAGTAAACCAAGACCAAAATAGCAGCAGTTTACAAGTTTAAGCCTAAGCATCGTTTTGAGACTGTCGTTTGACTAAGCCTGAAGGTTTTGACTGTGTAGTTTATAGGCAGATAAATGTAATAGGGCTGCAGCTGACTATGGCACAGCCAGTACAGCACACAGTAGCTCAGTCATAACAACATTGATCATAAGGAATCACTAAGGGATCTATAAAAGAAATAAACAGCAAACTTTCACAGATGACTAGACTAAATACAACAAAGCCTTAACAAAGCCTAAGCTACACGTATAGCTCTAATAAGAAACAAATGGCAGGCTGATCGGGTGAAAAATACTGTAGCCGTACACAACAGTAGCATGTGGAGGGTTTCAAATACAGCCAATGTATCCACTAAGGACATATCAACATAGTTGAGCACAGTAATTACATATTTGTAAAATGTCACACATTATGTGTGACCTATACGTGTTAAAATGGCAACAGAAATATATAATTACATCGTTACATATGACATAGGCTAATTCTTGTATTGATGATCTACTAATAGCTTAAGCAGTTTATAAGCACTTAGACAATATAGGCTACGCAATGGGAATATGTCAGCTTGGAAGAGCTAACCTATTTTAGTAGGCAGGAGGTTGCTTTTCTCTGTCACCAAATTTACAGGTGGAGGCAGCAGACAGAAACAACATCCTGTTGACCTTCAAACAGAGACACACAAATTAGCAAAGGCACCAGAGCTCTCTTATCCACAATGGGAACAGGTCCGGGTGAATACTTCCACCCTGTCTCCAAAAATGACATGACAGATGTCTTCGGGTTGACTCAGCTTTACCATCACAGAGGTATAACTGCAGCATTCTCGAACTGTAAAATATGTGGCACTGAAGATGTCGACTCGAGATGACCATACATTTTTTTAAACACAGGTAAATAAAAAAGAACCTCGAGCTGAGGGTACTGTGGCTGTCACGAGACAAACCCCTTGTCGTTGATCAACACCAACACGTCAGCCGCTGTGAACTACAGTATTGCTAGCCAACTGGTCGTCATAACGACTCTCTCACAGCCTCACAAAATATATGTGAAACGTGTATGATGAAATGGTAAAAACGGTAAACATTATCATGTTGGTTCAAAACATGTTATTTTCGACAAAAAACGCAAAATAATATAAATGTTTTCCCTCACCTCACCTGCTCTTTTTAACTCTTCCGCTAGCGCGCTCGCTGCTGCTGATGATGAGGTGATGTGACGATGACGCTCGTGTGTGGATATATGCAGCGTTCAAATGCTAGTCGAAACTAGGAAACTCGGAAATGTCTGACTTGCTGATTCGTAGAACGCGTCACGTGTATAAATTAGCAGATCGGAATCGTTAGCGTTTCCTAGTTCCGACTAGCACTTAAACACGGCAATAGAACTGCGCCTGCATGTAGAGCGCACGAGTTTGGTGCAGTATCTGCATCAATGATGGGGTAGTGGTTTTAAAATAGTGTGTTCGTTGAAGAAAATATACTGAAAAAAAATATAAACGCAACATGTAAAGCGTTGGTAATGTTTCATGAGCTGAAATAAAAAATCCCAGAAATATTCCAGACTCACATGTGTTTACATCCCTGTTAGTCAGAGTTTTTCCATTGTCAAGATAATCCATCCACTTGACAGGTGTGGCATATCAAGAAGTTGATTAAACAGAATGATCATAAAAAATGTGCGCCTTGTGCTCGGGACAATAAAAGGCCACTCTAAAATGTGAAGTTTTGTCACACAACACAATACCACAGATGTCTCAAGTTTTGAGGGAGTGTGCAATTGGCATGCTGACTGCAGGAAAGTCCACTAGACCTGTTGCCAGAGTATTTCATGTTTATTTCTCTACCATAAGCCACTTCCAACGTCATTTTTAGAGAATTTGGCAGTACGTCCAACCGGCATCACACCCGCAGACCACGTGTATGGCGTTGTGTGGGCGAGTGGTTTGCTTACATCAACGTTGTGAACAGAGTGCCCCATGGTGGCGGTGGGGTTATGGTATAGGCAGGCATAAGTTATGGACAATGAACACAATTACATTTTATCAATCCCAATTTGAATCCACAGAGATACCGTGACAAGATCCTGAGGCCCATTGTCGTGCCATTCATCTGCCACTATCACCTCATGTTTCAACATGATAATGCACAGCCCCAAGTTGCAAGGATCTGTACACAATTCCTGGAAGCTGAAAATGTCAAAATTCTTCCATGGTCTGCATGCTAACCTGACATGTCACCCATTGAGCATGTTTGGGATGCTCTGGCTCGACATGTACGAACAGCGTGTTCCAGTTCCCGTCAATATCCAGCAACTTCGCACAGCCTTTGAAGAGAAGTGAGACAACATTCCACAGGCCACAATCAACAGTACGATCAACTCAATGCATGAGGCAAATGGTGGTCACACTAGATACTGACTGGTTTTCTGATCCAAGCCCCTACTTTTTTTTAAGGTATCTGTCTGTGACCAACAGATGCATATCTGTTTCAACCAGTCGTGAAATCCATAGATTAGAGCCTAATAAATGTATTTCAATTGACTTATTTCCTTATGACCTGTAACTGTAAAATCTTTGAAATTGTTGCATTTTCATATTTTTGTTCAGTGTATGATAAACATTTTATTAAATTGACACTCTCCTCATCTATTTCCTGCAGAGTTTAAATAAAAATTGGGGAGGCAAGTAGCCTAGTGGTTAGAGTGTTGGCCCAGTAACCGAAAGGTTGTTAAATCAAATCCCTGAACTGACAAGGTAAAAATGTTGTCCTGAACAAGGCAGTTAACCTACTGTTCTTAGGCTGTCATTGTAAATAAGAATATGTTCTTAACTGACTTGCCTAGTTAAATAAAGGTTAAAAAAAACTAAATTCAAGTGTCAATGTATATATAGCGAAAAGTGCTGTGCCAATATTGAGCTAAGATATGACTGATGCAGGGATTTCATGTTTAGGACTGGAATCTGGACATATAAAATATAGCATATATTAAAACAGTGAATTTAAATGTGGATTGATTGGGAGAGGTTATGCTCAAGGTCAATTACATCTCCAGCAATTGTTTTTGTCGAATCTGCTAATACAGGTAGGAAGATTCCGGTGCACTTCACTTGCATGCTAAAGCAAGTAGAAAAGGTTAATTCCTATAAATTGACAAACATTTTCTAAAATAATAAAACAGAATTTCTATGTTATTCCTGAACGTAATAGTTTTTTTTTTCACAATTAAGTAATATAGTTAACCTCAAACTGCCATACATTTGACGAATCTACCGTTTTTAAATAACGTCTTTCTTGAATTGACCAGCCGTTCACGAACATCATGGCGACGACCGTGAATAGTGGAAATGTCCCTGTGTCGGACACACAATCCTCAACCTCGGCTGATCCGCGCTATGAAGGCTCAACATTTCAGTACAGCATGCTTCTGGAGCACCTCGTCGGGGAGAAGAGGCCGATTAAAGATCTGAATCCGACCGTTATGGGAGGTCTTCCCAATCCCATGAAAACCGACGACCAGAAGATGATCGAACGGGGAATGGAGAGCTGTGCCTTCAAGGCGGTGTTGGCATGTGTTGGAGGTTAGCTAGTCTTTCACTACTGTCGACGATATTACAATTGCAACTTGCTTGGTGCATTTCTTTTTCGGGGGTGTGTAGCTGCCTGATATAACGATCCCATGGTGACCGTTGATTGCAGCTAGCTACAGCAGTTTCTCTCCATGCACACAGTTGTTCCAAATTATTAATCTTTATTGTGTTGGTATCTTACTGATGATATGAACCACTCAATCACCCTTGACGTCTCTCTGTGATGTTGTTCATTTTCACTATAATAGTACTGTAATGACCTGACTAGATCATAAAAGAACGACTGTCCAGACAGAGGATTGAGTTTACGAATGGACGGTTTATTAAACCAACTTTACACAGGCTACTGTTTGGCCGTAGCCCACGCCAAATAAATGAAAGATAACCCACAAGCCAATCGTGACCTTCTCTTGTGAAGCCCAGACGTAAGAGAGAGAACAAAGGCAAAACCTGGTCTTAACTTCCAATGCTCCATCCCCCTGCCCAACCCCCCTCCACGCCACTCCGCCAACCGCCAGGATGCCCGGCATCAGAACATTCCAGGCATTCCCGTGATTGGCAGATAGCAGGTTGACTGACATGTCGGACCCCGCGAACACAACCACCTACTAGCCTAACACATAACACACAGCTGTCTGTGCGGGTCGCTACACAGCCCCCCCACCACAAAGTCCCTCGTCCCCGAGGGAACAAACAAAGTTTCTGAAGCGACCCGGAGGTCTCCTTTGCCTGCGTGGCCGTGATGGTCGCAGAGTGCCCCTCTGGGAACCAGGGGATGAAGGCAGGGATATGGGGGACAAGGAAGCGGGAACGGGTAATACAGTCCGTGGCTCTGGGGAACCACGCGGTGACACAGGGGGGGAGACAGGGGGAGTGGGCTGTCTGGAGCCTTGTCTGCGGCACCTGGGGGTGGGTGCCTGGAGAATGGCATTGCCAGAGAGGGGAATTGTGGGGGTTCCTGGGGTTTGGGGAGAAGAGGCCCCTCTGTATGGGGCTAACCTGTCCCGGTGCAGTGCCACCTTTCTCCCCCTGGGAGGAAGCTGCACCCGGTAAACAACCTCCCCTACCCTCTCCAGGACACTGCATGGTCCCACCCAGTGACTGTCCAACTTGGGGCATCTGCCTTTTTTCCTTAGCGGGCTGTAGACCCAGACCAGCTCCCCAGCCACAAAGTGCCTTCCCCGGGTGTGCACGTCATAGTTCCTCTTCTGCCTCACACCTGCATTCACCAGCTGCTCTCTGGCGAAGGTGTGGGCTGTCTCCAGGCGGTCCTGGAGTCTCCGGGCATACTCCGGCCCCGGGGGAACATGAGGGCTATCCAGGGGCCGACCAAACGCCATCTCCGCAGGGGTGCGGATCTCTCTCCCCAGCATGAGGGCAGGCGTGCAGGAGGTGGAGTCTTGGACAGCGGAGCGGCATGCCATGAGGACCATAGGCAGGTGCTTGTCCCAGTCACGCTGGTGTTTGGAAGAGACGATGGCCAGCTGCTGTCCAAGCGTTTTATTGAAGCGCTCTACAAGGCCATCACTTTGAGGATGGAGAGGAGTAGTGCGGGTCTTGTGCATACCCAGCCTCTCACACATGGTGGCGAACACACGGGACTCAAAGTTTCTGCCCTGGTCGCTGTGGATGGACTCTGCAGCTCCAAACCTGCTGAACATCCCCGCTGTCAGGGCGTCGACGATGGTCTCTGCCTCCTGGTCAGGCAGAGCATAGGCCTCGGGCCATTTTGTGAAATAGTCCATGGCCGTGAGCACCCAGCGGTTTCCACTGTCTGTGGTGGGGAAAGGCCCAACTACATCCACTCCCACCCTCTCCATGGGAGCCCCCACTGGGAACTTTTGGAGCTGAGCATGAGAGCGGCCTGGGGGGCCCTTTCTCGCTGTGCAGTTGTCACAGTGGCGACAAAAGTCCTCCACATCCCTCTTGTGCTGCCCCCAGTAGAAGCCCTGACGGAGACGGCGCAGTGTTTTTGTGACCCCAAAGTGTCCAGTCCCCACCCCCCCATGAGTACTCTGGAGCACAGCCTCCCGCAATGCTTTTGGGACCACCACCTGCCACCTTTCCTCTCCCGTAGCTGACTCCTTCCATGCCCGCTGTAGCACGCCATCAGCCAGCCGCAGTCTCTCAAACTTTGACCACAACCCTTTGGTCGCGAGTGAGAGAGCTGTCACCTCTTCCCATGGTGGCCTCACCTGCGCCTCTACCCACTGTAGCACTGGCTGTAGGTCTGTGTCCCGTCCCTGCTGCTGCCGCCATTCAGCCACGTCGACAGTCTGCAGCTCACAGCAGACAGGCCCGCTCGCCCGACACACTGTGGCACAGACCCCCTCTGCACACAGCTCTCTCTCCCGTCCCTCTCTCCGTTCGCAGTGGCGGCAGCCGTCTGCAGTACAGGGCCGACGGGACATGGCGTCGGCGTTGGAGTGGCGTGCCCCTGCCCTGTGCACCACTGTGAAGTCATACGGCTGAAGCTCCTCCAACCAGCGTGCCACCTGCCCCTCTGGCTCTCTGAAAGACATAAGCCACTGGAGAGCAGAGTGGTCAGTCCTTACAGTAAAGGGCAGACCACCCAGGTAGTACTTGAAGTGTTTGACGGAAGCCACAACAGCCAAGAGCTCCCGCCGGGTGACACAGTAGCGGCGCTCATGTTTGTCAAATGTTTTGCTGAAGTACGCCACCACTCTCTCCCCCGCTGGCCCCACCTGGGCCAGCACCCCACCCATGCCCACATTGCTCGCGTCTGTGTCCAGGATAAAGGGCAAGGTGAGGTCAGGGGGGGCGAGCACGGGGGCCTCGATCAGTGCACGTTTGAGGGTGTTGAACGCCTCCTCACACTCCACTGTCCAAGTAGCCACTGCGGAGGTCTAGTGAGGAGAACCAGGAGGACCCCCTAACCAGTTCCAGCGACTCATCGATACGTGGTATGGGGTATGAGTCCTTCCTGGTTACCTCATTCAGCCGCCTGTAGTCCGCACAGAACCTCAGCTTGGGGTATGAGCTACAGTACTATGCCCATATTTGCTGTAGCTAACACAATCTTGTGACACTGTGTTTTCCCCACAGGATTTGTTCTTGGGGGAGCGTTTGGTGTGTTCACGGCTGGCATAGATACCAATGTGGGATTTGACCCCAAAGACCCCATGAGAACACCTACTGCCAGAGAAGTCCTTAAAGACATGGGCCAGAGGGGAATGTCCTACGCCAAAAACTTTGCAGTCATTGGTGCAATGTTCTCCTGCACAGAGTGCATCATTGAATCGGTAGGTTGTCTGACTTTTTTTCTGCATGAAAACAGAAAATAATATTGTAATGAAATTGGCAGGGAGCAGGTCTCGAACCCTCAACCTTCTAGCCCGAAGTCCAGCGCGCTATCAACTGTGCTGCAAAAGCATGCTTGTGCGGCAGAGTCATTACACTAATCCATCCTTTCAAAGAGCGCGTCCTCGCGCTAGCTTGAGACTCAACGTCTTATCGGAACGCACTCACCGGCCAAGCACACGCACTGTCATGGATGCATAATCCGATCACTTCTGACACCAATGTAATGAAGCGGCATGAGGCAGGTCTCAAACCCTCAACCTTCTAGCCCGGAGTCCAGCATGCTCTCGACTGTTTAGCAAAAGCATGCTCGTGCGGCAGAGTCGATATCCATGCTTATAAACCCAGGGTCGTTACACTATGCTAACTAAGAGAGTAGTCTGATTAGTGGAACTAAAGATATATATTGAGACTTAGCACTAGGTCCATCCTTATTCTGGCAAATGTGTCAATTCATCCCAAGCATGAGACAGCCTGTAATGTTTGGACAACTTTATGGTTACATAATATTATGTTCCACAAATTACAACGTTAATCTTCTAGGCTAATGGCTGATGAAATTCATACCGTGATTATGTAATCATTGTTTGAGAAATACCAAAGAGAATTTGAAAACTCTGGAACTACTGTGCTGTGTATTTGTCGTCAGTCTCATTCTGCCCCCTTGTGGTCTGTATTGTATGTTACAGCACAGGGGAAAGTCAGACTGGAAGAATGCTGTCTACAGTGGTTGTGTTACTGGGGGAGCAATAGGATTTCGTGGTGAGTTATCTACTTAATGTAAGTTCAAATGTCCCATGCATTAATGTCACTGACTAATTGTTGAACGATAATTGGTTTGAAGCTGTGATTGTGTCCTTTCTTATAGCTGGGGCGAAGGCTGGAGTACTGGGATGTGGAGGTTTCGCTGCCTTCTCTGCTGCCATTGAGTACTATCTCCGGTGAAAACAAGGGGGCCTTCGTTACCTCTGTGGAATATGGTTGAGGTGACTGTCCCTCTGGGCCAGTAACATACTTTATACCTAATGGAATGAAACACATCCCAGAGAACACTGCTCTGCAGATGGCGCATCTGATCATGAGTATTATTACAGTTGGACAATTCCATCCTGGTCTTCATCAATCACATTTATTTATAAAGCCCTTCTTACATCAGCTGATGTCAAAGTGCTGTACAGAAACCCAGCCTAAAACGCAGATGTAGAAGCACGGTGGCAAGGAAAAACTCCCTAGAAAGGAACCTAGAGGAACCAGGCTATGAGGGGTGGCCAGTCCTCTTCTGGCTGTGCCAGGTGGAGATTATAACAGAACATGGCCAAGATGTTCATAGATGACCAGCAGGGTCAAATAATAATAATCACATTGGTTGTAGAGGGTGCAACAGATCAGCACCCCAGGAGTAAATTACCTTTTGTTGACTGTATGCTGGCTTTTCCTTTATCGAAGTTAAACTTCATCATTGAGATGAAACTGTCAGTTTTAGATGAGAGCTGGCTATTCTCTCCTTTAGTTGTGGGTAAAATATAGCCTGGTGACATTAAGTCAAAAGTTTGCGTCCAGGTCAATGGGTGTGTTTGAGTGTTAAGGCAACAAACACTAAATGTGCCATTGTTTATAAAAAATGTTTTTGTCAAAATAAACATCTGCATCCTCCAACACCCATATTATACTCAAACTGAAATCGTGTGTACATTATACAATCAGTGAGTCATGTATTTACTGTACACATGAATTGTGGAACATTTGTTTCATGTCTTTGACCCATGCAAAGGTGACCAAACAAATCTACAATGCAGGTGATGGATGCAGAAACCTATACTCCAAACTTTGACCTTTGTAAAGTTCATGAGTCAGACAATTTCTAAGCTCCAGAATGCAACACACTTACTTTGAAAGGCGATGACTTGACAAAAGTTAGCCGCTCTAATGCAACTAATTGTTTTATAGTCTCGGACTCAAACAGCCTTACTGTAAAAGCAACATTTACAGTTAACTGAAACAAGTCACCGGTGTAAATTGTTTATTTAAAGTCATTGAGCAATGCATTACATGACTGGACGTGCCCACCCAGATAAGATCTACAGATGTTTAAAATTCATTAATGGTGAATAATATGAACTCAAGAGTTGTGGGTTCGATGCGTCATTTAATTGCAGGACTGGTTATCAATTAAAACACTGCTAATTGCTCCTGTAGTTTTGTATTCATTTTTCAATTCTAATGATTTGTTTGGTAACTGCATGCTTAATAGATTCGGAATACTTAAGATTGCAGTGCAAAAAATTGAGTATGGACAGTACTGATAAAATGATAATGAATGTCACTTCCCAACTATCACAAAGTGCAGTATGCTGCACCAAACAAAAACACAAGTACCAAAACAATTATTACTTGCAATAAAAGTTAAAGACAACTTCATTTTGGTACACTTATTTTACAAAAAAAAAGTTTACATCAATATTTATCCTTGTTAATACAGTATACTCATTGTTCTCAAAGTAAAATACATATTTTCTTTTAAATCTTATCAAATAGGACTCATCAAACAGTGCTTATTTTAAGATGTCTCAGGCTTGATAGCAGAAAGGTTGGATTTGTACAGCATTGATGGAGATTGCTGGTGCAACAACCTACCTTTGTCACCCACCCTGATATGATTGACAAGCTGAACATGCAATGAGGGCATTACACTACAAACATCATCCCAAAGATTAGAACTGGTGTCATTGGACACTCGGAACAGGCTTGCAATGTAATGACGAAAAAAAAGCTAATGTTCAAAAATGTGTTACATTTTTCCATAACCCTCATCTCACAGATTGATGATATCTCTCTTTAAAGAGTGGTTCAGAATAAACTCAGATTTTACACTGTGTTGCTGTGATCATTTCAGTACAGCTCAGCCAACCGTGGCTGTGAATAAGAATAAGAAGGGGAAAAAACACACTACTTGAAAAAACTTCAAACAGACTCCTTGGCGCAATTCTCTAATTGTACTGGACTGCACACGTAATATATTTATTTATAAATAATAGGGGCAAATTTGGCCAAGACTCAGACAGAGGGAGAGCTGTGCTCTCTTGTCTTTGCACATGGAGAGAAAATCTGACAGTGACCATTCACTGACATGGCTTTACTGGCGGCTTGCAAGCTCAGTCCTCAGCTCCTGGCTTTAACACACACATGCTCCCACGCGGTTCTACATACACACAGAGCCCTCCTCCGCCACATGCACAAAGCCAGAGAGAAACAAAGGAACTATTGAACAAATAATATTTATAAAATATGTAAATGCAATTCTTGGAATGCCTCTGGAGAAAAAAAGAGAAATGGAGTCAGTAACAAACCAGACCCTGACCTTTAACCCCTCACTGATAGAGGTCCCAGAATGGTGGCTGTCTGTGGGGTTACTGTGGGCCAGAGGTCTGCTGCTCCCTCCACACCTGCACTTCACCAGATGGGATGTACTGCACACTAACATGACAATAGAAGACGTGACTATGGGATCCAGGAGGAGCACCATGTCTCCTCTTCCCCCACGTCTGACTCAATCTCTCAGCGGGGGCTGTCCAGTTTTAAAAAGGGAGCTGGGTGGGGGATTTGCTGTTGAGTCTTTCCCTCTGGACCCCCAAGGGATTAAACATCAGTGGAAAAGTAGAGTGTGTTCCGCTTCAGCTCAGCGAAGGAGATGGGAGGATGCTGCAGGTAGTACAGCAACACCTGGACCTGAGATGGGGAGAGAGAAATAAGGAGCTTAAGCCTAAAATCAATTGTGTTTCGTTCAAATACCACTTATCATAGTTCTAACCAAAAAAGGACTAGGATATGGAGCATACTTAAAGCCATGTGACTACACATTCTGTACATGACTCAGTATGTGACGAAGCATCTCTCCATGATATCTGAGTATCTGCATACTCATCTATCCACTAAACATATGGAGATTTAATAAGTCACTGCACAACAGTTGTCGCTGTCTTTACAGTTAATGATGACATATAGCACTCTATTGTTAGCATTGGTGCCTTTATTGTGATTTACAGGCGTCACTGTTTATATACGCCCTAGAATAAGTCATTTGTGAACAGGAAGCGGTTTCTCTCTCTCAGCACCGGGCAGAGCTCCAAGTAGGGCTTCCTAAATATAAATACAGCTGGGAGGCCAGACCTGGCTGACACGGGTAAAACACACACAACCCACTAAACTACGTTGGAGTACACACACACACACCCACACAGATGTATGTAGATTCACACACACACACACACACACACCCGCTTACCATCTCACAAGCAAATGCAGATGCACACACACACAGATGTACGCACCCAAGTCACACTGACCTGCGCCATGACGTCGTGTGACCAGATGTCAGAGGCCAGTGTGATGTGTCCCTTGGTGACCTCTGACTCAGAGGGTCTGAGCAGGGTGGGGCCAAACACTGTGCCCAGGTTGTGGAGGGACATCTTGTTAATGGGCTCCTTGTCAGCAACTCTGGAACACAAAACAGACAGATAGACCAGTCAGACTACAGCGATCACAGGGACAGATCAGTATTAGTTCTTTTTCTAGTCATGCGACATGTTTGCTGGTCTTGCCATGTTACTATGATGACTCATTTTCCCCTAGCAATGACCGTCAGTGCAGCACAATACGTTTCTTCTACAAGGACCATTGAATTTCTGAACTAAGTTACCATCTGCTATAAATGTTCTTCATGGGAACTGCAAAGCCATTCATGTCACACTTGTAATTCACCAGAGCGTCCAGCGGGTATCCTTAGCGTGTTTATGAGAGATTCTGTGTACATTCTGCTGACACTGCAGAGTGCACTTTCTGCACTAACGGATGTTAAAGAGCTGTACTGGGATCAGGCCACCATAATGGCTACATGGAGCAGTAGGGTTGTATTCTGACCCTGCGCTAGCCCTGTAAACTGACCTCAGGCCTGCCCATAGGTAGAAATCTGATTAATATCTATGCACCTTCCTGCTTGCCTGCCAAACTCTGACATCCATTTATATTGCAGCATCTTCACACACACTATAAAACTCCTCTACTGGGGATACACACCGCTCTAAGCTTTCTTTTCTCATTTTTCAATCTCACTGCAAGGATTAACTGAACACCAACTTCTGGGAGGAGGCGTGAGTGAAGTAATGTGTGACTGAAATTGGCAAGCAGCACTACGCATTACACTTGGTCTTAGTTCCCTCTAGTTCCCGTTATATAGCTAGAGGAGAATGATATACTCTCTGACTTAACACATTTTTCAGTCTCATTTGTCATTGTAAAATGTGATGAATTATTGCCTCTAGGGCATATCAGACGGCTGATTGAGGACCCTTTAAATGTACAATGTGTTTGTTTTCTATCTCTGCTTTGCTTTTCATATCATATTGATGTGTATATTGTTGTAATTACACAGCCAAGCTGTAAGAGACCTTGGTCTCAACATGACTGCCCGTTCAAATAAAAGTGAAATAAAACCATTGTCTGCCCTGCAGTAGGAAACCATAACAAACACATAAACCTGATCTTTTAAAAGTCTGGTGGTGAAAACTATTACTTTACTCAGAGTATGAATAAGTCCCCACACAGGCCATTACTACTGTAGCTGGTGACAGATGTGGGTGATCGGAGGAGACCCATAAGTGTTTCCTAAGTGTTCCTGCCAATGCTAGTGGTTACCAGTCTGTGGTTGTGCCCTCCTCTATCATGCCCTTTTAATTGAAGGCAGTTTTAACAGGGATGTCATCACATGTGGTTACACACTGCCTTTCCAGACTGGCACATGTTTGGCCAACTGAGACCATCACAGCTATATTCAAAGACAAAATAGTAGTAGAGAAGTCATTTTAGCAGCAGGGAAGTAATTTTTCATTGACATAAATGCGTCCTTCCAACTGGACCATAACACCTCAGTCTAGCTCCTTAACCTCACCACTAACGGGTTGGCTTAAAAGGGCCAGTGCATACTTGTCGTCTCTCCAGGGCCTGGCATTCGTATGCTCTGTTAACCACACAATGTCTGGCCTGAACACTGATTACTTTTCCCTCTGTCCTCTGTCTTATTGGGGCAGTCAGTCAGTGGCTAATGAGCGTTGTGCGGTCACAGTAGCAGGAGCACAGCTCATGACCGCAGGCAGAGTGCAGCTGAACGTGAAGCTCTCCAGAACACAGTTTTATATCAGGCTTAAAGAACCACTCGCACATGTACCGTACTCTTGCCAGAACTCCTCCAATGTCCGATCTGAACGTATTAGGCTGCCAGTTAATATGGCCCAACTGTCAACAGTAATAGTTACTAGCCTTTATGGTAGATTATGTGTGTGTGTACCTCTTGAGATGCTCCAGCAGGCTGAGGAAGGTAATGAGGTTAGGGTCAGGCAGAGAGCGCAACAGGTGCATCATGCAGTTCTCTTTGGCTGCAGGGTCTGACAGAGCTGTAGAGAAGAGGAGGAGGAAGAGAGGGGAAAGAGGAGAAGAACAGAAGATAATTTAATAATTACCCCTCTACGGGGGTATATGAACCATCATTTCAATGTTGTGGTCTCATTAAAAAAACAAGGAATAACCCCCCTATAACTGACTATTGAGATGCATCCTAATTGTATTGGTATGGTCTGGGTCAGAGGTCGTACCTATGCCCTCCATGAAGGCTGGGTACAGGCGGTCAGTGAGCAGGGGCTCTGGCAGCTCACGGAAGTACAGCTTCAGAGTCCCTGCAATGGCGTTGATGTCCATATCATTCAACATCACCAGGATGTCTTTGCTATCTGTGGAGGGGAGAGAGGGAGGGGGAGAGAGAGAAAACAAAAGCACACACACATGAGCTCAAGGGAAGAGCATCAGCCTCAACCAAAAGACTACTTCATTTCCAGACTGATCATTCTGGCTCCAGAGATGACATAACAAGCAACAACACTGTTTAAAAACCAAACCACCAGTGATCTCAGCTCAGTGAGCCATGAACACAGCAGAGAGAGTGGGTTATCTTTGGTTTGGTCTAGGGGCCGTGACAGAGACATGGGTTGCATGCCAAATGACACCCATTTCCATATACAGTGCACAACTTTTGACCATAGGGGGACCTTCAGTCTGGCTGTAAAGAGCCATAGGGCTCTGGTCAAAAGCAATGAAATATAGAAGTAATAGGGTGCCATTTGGGATGCACCCTGGGACTCCCAGGGAGGACAACACACAGCTGACAGCTGCTGCTCCCCAGACCTGTGCTCTTCCTGCCCTTTCCCACAACTCGCTCTGTTAATAGCCAGGCTGAAGACCCTCTGCCATGGGCCTGCTAGCCTGACCCCGGCACACCGTACAACATGGAGGATGGGAACGACAGGACAGCTCAGGAGGAGACTTGTGTTGATAATGTAGGGTCTGGAGTTATTTCTGTTAATGTAACCTGACCAGGAAAAACTCATGGCCCTAGTTATAGCTTATATACACTGAGTATAGCAAACAATAGGAACACCTTCCTAATATTGAGTTGCACCCCCACCCCCTCTTTTGCCCTCAGAACATCCTTAATTCGTTGGGCCATGGACTCTACAATTACATGTTTTGTCTTGCCCTTTCACCCTCTGAATGGGACACATACACAATCCATGTCTCAATTGTATTAATGCTTAAAAATCCTTCTTTAACCCGTCTCCTCCCCTTCATCTACACTGATTGAAGTGGATTTAACAGGTGACATCAATAAGGGATCAGGACGTTCCCCTGGATTCACCTAGTCCATCTATGTCATGGAAAGAGCAGGTGTCCTTAATGTTTTCTATACTCAGTTCATAGGCCCAGAGTTATGCCTGGTCAGGTCCCATGGCCAAGACAAACTCCTGGTTCTATTGATGAAGACAGGTGTATTTTACAGTATTGGTAGAATGAGTGTTTCTTACTGGTGTCGAATGCTGCTTTGAGGGCCTGGATGTCAGTGGCCACCCCGGAGATCCTGTAGATTCCCACCTCGTCGATCCCCCTCTTCTCCACCTCCTCAATGCACTGGCGGACTATGTAAGGCACCTTGGAGCGCTCGCGCCTGTTGGTGGACAAACCCAACACTCATCAGAATTGATATTACAGAACGGCCCCTTTCAAATAACGTTAAAGCTAATCGTAGCAATCAAACAAACTGTACAGAAAGATTATAGAGAGGGGTTTATCCTGAAGTTATGAAGTTTAAACTACACATAGTGACATACAGTGCGCCTTCAGAAAGTATTCACACCCCTTGACTTTTTCCACGTTTTGTTGATTTGCAAGGTAGGATTAAAATTGATTAAATTCTAACATTTGTAAAACATGATTTTTTAAAATCTCGATTACATAAGTATTCAACCCCAAGTCAACACGTTAGAATGACCTTAGGCAGCAATTCAAGCTCTGTCAAGTTGACTGTTGATCATTGCTAGACAGCCATTTAAGTCTTGCCATAGAATTTCAAGCCAAATTAAGTAAAAACTAACCACACCACTCATTCATTCATCTAGTCTTCGTAAGCAACTCCAGTGTATATTTGGCCTTATGTTTTAGGTTATTGTCCTGCTCTATTGCGTTTCTTTTTATCCTTAAAAACTCCCTAGTCATTGCCGATGACAAGCATATCTATAACATGATGCAGTCACCACCATGCTTAAAAATATGAAAAGTGGTATTCAGTGATGTGTTGAGTAAGATTTGCCCCAAACATAAGGCTTTGTATTCAGGACATAAAGTTAAGTTCCAATCCAATTTATTTGCAGTTTTATTTTAATGCTTTATTGCAAACAGGATGCATATTTTGGAATATTTTATTCTGTACAGGCTTCTTTCTTTTCACTCTGCCATTTAGGTTATTATTGTGGAGTAACTAATGTTGTTGATCCATCCTCAGTTTTCTCCTACACACCAATTAAACTCTAACCGGCCTCATGGTGAAATTCCTGAGCGATTTCCTTCCTCTCCGGCAACTGAGTCAGGAAAGATGCCTGTATCATTGTAGTGATACACCATGTAAAGTATAATTAATAACATCACCATGCTAAAAGTGATATTCAATGTCTGTTAATATATTTTTCTTAAACGTCATCTACCAATAGGTGCCCTTCTTTGCGAGGCATTGGTCTTTGTGGTTGAATCTGTGTTTGAAATGAACTGCTTGACTGAGGGACCTTACAGATAATTGTATGTGTGGGGTACAAAGATGAGGTAGTCATTAAAATGAATCATGTTAAACACTATTATTGCACACATGCAACTTACGTGACTTGTTAAGCAAATTTTTACTCCTAAACTTATTTAGCCTTGCTATAACAAAGGGGTTCAATACTTATTGACTCAAGACATTTCAGCTTTTAATTTTTAATACATTTGTAGAAATGTCAAAAAACATAATTCCACTTTGACATTATGGAGTATTGTGTGTAGGCCAGTGACACAAATTGAAATTGAATAGAATCCATTTTCAATTCAGGCTGTAACACAACAAAATATGTAACAGGTCAAAGGGTGTGAATACTTTCTGAAGGCACTGTAGATTGTTCATTAGTTTATTATGAGAGAAATTCAACATGGCTTACTTTGTCACAATACTGATTTTGACCCCGAACACCCCACTCTGTTTTTTGGAGGGCGTTCTCTTCAGACTCAAGTCCCGACTAGTAAACTTCATGGAGAACTCCACCTTGATCTGTGGGAAACAATACATACAAAGTGTCAAACAATCTGCATTATTTTATGTTCTTATTTGACAGGGATTATGTACCGTGAACATTGCAGCAGCTTTTAGTGACACAGCTCATCTGCAGTCCCTAATTTAAAATGAGTTTAAAATACACAGCTTCCAAGTGCCTTCTTTTTTATCATTTCACAACATCCAGGAGTTTAAGAAGATCCAGAGTGGTTAGATGTTTACAGCTGTTTAAAAACACTGTGTTGCAGAGAAATCAGAGTTGGCCAAGCTCGTAAAGATAAAATAGCATTGTCTCTGGCGAACTATAACAAGCTACATTATAATATCCACACACTAAGCCCTGACAAGTCATCTTCTATTGATGGGGTTGAATGGGTAAATGACTAACAGGACCAGGAATGGAATTAGGAAATCAAGGGCTGGTTTCCTGGACATAGATGAAGCCTAGTTCTAGATTAAAAAGCATGTTCAGTGGAGATTCAACATTGAAAGAGCTTCTTAGTCCAAGAAAAGGCTTGATCTGGGTCTGGCAAACTGACCCCAAAGGTTCCTGGTGTCCCTTACCCCATTCATCTCTATGACGTCCACGTGCCAGTTCTTGGACTGCACCGTCTGGGGGTCCAGCTGAAATACACAGAGAAAGAACATGATTAAGTTTCCTTCGTTATATTCTCTGCCCATGCCATAATCGATGCATAACCTCATAGGAGACTGAGAGAAGGTATGACCAGAGCAGTGAGTATTCAAATATACATACAGTATCATGGACACAATCACATGGACCCTCACAGAACACACTCCTTGTATCCTAAATGTACTCTATCAGAGACACTAAAGCCTTATTTCTGGCATGGTGCCTGTGTGATGTGTTCTTCTTGTGTAAACTTAATCTGACTGTCACTACACCACAGTACCTAGCCAGCTCTCGGAGTACCCAGGGTTCACTGCACTGGAGGAATTAGTCTGCTTATTAGGACACAAACATGAAGACATCCATGTTATGTTAACTTCGACTACGTTTTGTGTTGTACTTGTTCTTCTATAACCACACCCCTGGACCTAGCCAGCTCTGGACCTCTGCCTATCCAGGGTTCACTGCTCTCTCGCGCTCTCTTTCAAGCACCTGTCCCATATGTGTCCCTCCCGTCATGCTCTGGTGAGGATCTGAGGAGCTCCTTTAAAGTCCAGCCAAGAGAACAAAGAGGCCACGTTACAGTTTGTTTTCCAAGAAAAGACTCTCCCTTCAACATGGGCTGGAGGAGGGGGGCTATTTTCTGACTGCTGCTACGTGGAGAGAAAATAAGACCCCGTTTTCCTTTTGCCTCCTCAATGGAAATTCCCAGACTGGCCTGTCTATATTTAAATAACCAAAAATCCCTGGGAACGTTAGATTCAACTGCAGTTTTTCTTTTCTCCTCCATATAAAATTTACAGGATGCTGACATCTGATAAAGTTAAATGGGCTTTGCCCCATGTGTAGATGGAGCAGTGGTGCACGCTGGGTAATGTGTGTGTGTATGTTTAGACTGAGAGGAACCTCTGTAGCCTAGCCAGCCTGAGGGTTCTGTGTGGGTCTGTCCCTACCTAATGACATTGATCATCTCTGCATTAAAACACACACTATTTCCTCTTTCATGCATCATGAAACAGTCCATTCACCCCCCCAGTCCTCTACTGGGCTAACTAACTAATGTATCACATTTCCCTCCTTTCACTAATGTGAACAAGAATCACATTGATTGAGATGAAAATACACCACACAAGAAAGCCCCCTTTTTCAAATTAAATCAGTAAATCACAAATATAGGCTAACACACAACAATGGAAGCACTGCTGCTGCCCTTTCCGTTCACTACCCTTTTATTGATATTGCTAGTGCCCAGTTTCATTTTGTTCCTGTTAGTTCTTGTAAGCTGAACTGTCATCTGGTTGTGGGCCAAGTTCTTTGTACCTCTGCTGAAATGCTTGTGGGTAGAGACAGGGCAGTGTGTTCTTTAAGAAAGTGAGACAGGGACAGGGGTTGTGTTTTTCCCATTTACGTATGGCTGTCTCTGGGGGTAAGCAGTGGCCATGAAAATGACTGCCTCACACACTTCAGCCTGCTCAGTAGCAGAGGCAGAGCTGGGCAGTTTTCTCATGCTGCCTTGGGAGAATAGAGCTCTGACATGATGTATGATGAGAAGCAAACCCCAGAGACATCCGCCTGAATTTAAAATGGATTACATTTTGATTTTGTGCCACTGATCTACACACAACACAATGTCAGAGTGGAATTTTGTTTTTAGACATTTTTACAAATTAATTAAAAGCTGAAATGTCTTGAGTCAATAAGTATTCAACCCCCTTTGTTATGGCAAGCCTAAATACATTCAGGAGTAAAAATGTGCTTAACAATTCACATAAGAAGTTGCATGTACTCACTCTGTGTGCAATAATAGTGATTACATGATTTTTGAATGAGTACCCCATCGCTGTACCCCACACATACAATTATTTGTAATTCGAGTAGCGAATTTCAAGCATAGATTCAACCACAAAGACGAGAAGTTTTCCAATGCCTCGAAAAGAAGGGCACCTATTGGTAGATTAAAAAAAGCAGACATTGAATATCCCTTTGAGCATGGTGAAGTTATTAATTACACTTTGGATGGTGTATCAATACACCCAGTTACTACAAAGATACAGGCGTCCTGCCTAACACACAGCATTATGTTTAGGGCAAATCCGACAACATCCCTGAGTACCACTCTTCATATTTTCAAGAACGGTGGTGGCTGCATCATGTTAAGGTATAAAATAAACGTAATAGAGCTAAGCACAGGCAAAATCCTAGAGGAAAACTTGGTTCAGTCTGCTTTCAAACAGATACTGGGAGACAAATTCACCTTAAAGCAGGACAATAACCTATAAACACAAGGCCAAATATACACTGAAGTTGCTTACCAAGGGTTTGGGCTTTTAACAAGGTTGCCCTAATCATGGCTATGGGGTCCTCACTACTGTACTGTAATCCCCCCAAATCAATCCCTAAAAACTTCATGCAGTACCTCTCCCCTCTCTCAATTACAGTCTACGGCTCTACGCACTTCTCAATAGACATAAAAAAATGTGTCAAATTGGGTTATACAAATACGAAGAGCCTAACTACTATGGCTGACCCTGTAAAACAACACATTTCACTGCACCTATCTGGTGTATGTGACAATAAAACATATTTTAAAATTCTTATGCAGCCGAGCAGAGCGCAGTCAAGCGCACCCATTTCCCCTCAATCACTCCACCGTTCACCTCTAATACTCTGCTGCTTTATTCAAAACTCCAGGAACAACTTCTGCCCCAATTCATCAGTTTTCCTTTCCTTGCCTGGGAAGGAGAGACAAACCAAAGTGCCACTGATTCAGTACGGTGCTACACTATATTCTCAACCTACCACACAGGATGGATAGACGGGGACAAGATAGATAGGTTGCTTTGGAAAGAATGATCTCCACAACATGACTTGGGGTTATGCCCATCTGGCTAGTAAAACAACAGGAGATGAGAAAAAAATAAGTTGTTGTCTTGAGTGAAACCAATCAGAGGGAAGACTATATGAGGTGAAGCATGGACAAAGACAGAAAGGGGGCAGGTCCTCAAAGTATTTTTTATTCCAAATCCAAGAGATGAATCACAAAGCCAAATCCTCTCTCTCCAGAGAATCCTTGAAACATATTATTAGCCTGTGTTTGTAGAAGAAAGACAGGCTGGTGAAACACAGGCTGGTGGAAGGATATGGGATATTAAAATCAGTAAATCACAAATATTGGAAATCCTAAACCAAACAATGGTTCCAATTAGGACCTTGCCACTCCTCCAGAGGTCAAAGCCTCCTTTATGCTGCCTAAAACACCGTGACTGACTGGGGAGAGGATCATAATACATGATGTAGGTCAGATGATACTGTATCAATGCATATCCACACTGACTACACTGTACAGTCAGCTTTCATGTGGAACACAACATACTGCATATAGAAAAACAGAAGAGGAAAAACGTTCCATGAATTATGTGAGTGTGAGTTCGAGTGGACGAGTAGCAATGAGGTGTGTTCCTTTTAGCCAGCATGATGCTCTGTTTTATGGGAACACACTGTTCTCTGAGCGACCCCTAGGCTCTGAGGGCCGACTCTCCTGGTGTGTGTGTGTGTGTGTGTGTGTGTGTGTGTGTGTGTGTGTGTGTGTGTGTGTGTGTGTGTGTGTGTGTGTGTGTGTGTGTGTGTAGCAATGCTATTTCAGTGGGCTGGGGACATGGTGATCTGGCTGTGGATCGGGGGGCTCAGCTGGGGAAGTTAGTGGTCCCTCCCTATCTCAGCACAGCCAGTACAGAGCAGCTGGTTGAGAGACCTAGCTAGACATCACCAGCACACACACACACACACACACACACACACACACACACACAGAGTTAATATGACAAGCGAGAGGGGGAAAGAATTGATACATGGAAAGTCAGTGGATGAGAAGAGAGCCACTCAGGTTACTGTGATGTCACCTCTCTTCTATGTATAGTGTGGTATAGACCAGTGGACATGTGACTGACACTTGTTCTAAGGTGCATCCACTGAGTATACATCAAACATAGATGTGCAGAAAGGCAGGCAAAACACAAACAGTACACACACATACTGTACCGCACATGGTGAGAAGCCCTTCTACTGATCCCACTGTTGTTGCCAACGGGGGACAGAGCACAGCCCAGGCAGGGTTGAAGTAGTTTGAAAAACAGATGCCGAGGTCCCTCTGGAGATGTTCCTATTCTAAATCCATCTCTTACTGAACTCTCCACAACCCCCCTGAGGATACTGTGGTATAATGTATTTACAACACAGCCAGTCTTCCATCACCATAACCCAGATACCTGCTTCTCACATAGGACATAAAATGACAGATCTAGATTTTGGTCAAAGAAATTGGTTTATGAATGATGCATGTAAAAAAAACTGTCATGGCTTCCGTTCTGAGGAAGGAAAACAACCTCTAGGATGTATGTGCAACTTCAAAGCACTGGAAGTTTTCAAAACTTGACAATATTGTAAGTGAACAATGCCATCAGGGAAGAAAAGTGTGCACTCTGATTCCACAGACGCTTGCCATAGTCCTTAATTAATCCATTGTTAGATTAACAGGGAATTATTTTATTTTTTTGTATTTTGGCAGCAATATTTAAAGCAGAACTTAATTATGATGAAGTATGAACTTTTGATACGGCAAATTCATTAATTCCTCTTAATATTTTCTTTGTGCTTTGCTACTTTCCTTGTACCTCTCACTTTCTGTTCACTGGGAGATAACATTTAAATATTCATTCTGTGACTGACTGTTCTGTTTTAAATGAACAATAAGCAGCAATGTTCCCATCTGGTTTAATTAGAAACGAACTAGCTCAACTGCATGGGCCGTGGGTTTCATTTTATTAAAAACAGCAACCTAGGGATTGTTTTTTTGTTTATTAAGACCTCTACAAACAAGCCCATCATTATTTTTTCTGCTGACAGATTATATTACCGGCCTGATGATTGTAAACAAAAACAAAGCAATATGAGTTGACAATATTGAGTCTAAAATTAGCTGCAGATGAACATAAGAGTGAATATACATAACATAGCCATGTAAAATGTTAACATCACTCTACTTATTAATAATATGATGCTTTGGTAAACAGCTGCCGATGTCATGATAGACAAGTGAAATGTAAGGCCTTTTGACTCCGTTGTCATGAGCTTCCTGACAAGACTTCCTGGTTTGAGCCCAACCAGCACACGTTCTCAGCAGGCAGAGAGTTATGATTGGCCAAGGACCAGCCCAAGCATCCTATCACAACCCCTAAGGGCAACGTGTCTCAGGCATACAGTATAAGATCCAACTTCATAAACATCATACAACATAAAAGGCATCTGCTTTAAGACAAGGCTTACACAACAGCATGTTCCTGCCTGCAGCACGCACGACTAACACTGATTTACAGGCAGTATAGGAGAGGGTGACCTCTGATAATCACCAGCAGGGACACTAATGTTCTCACAGTTCTGTTCTGTACACTACAGCGTGTGGTCCCATGCAGGCCAGCCTCACAGTAGCCTGGACAAAGAGGACAGAGAGGAAGAGAAAGTGAGTATGTTGAGTCCTTGGGCTTCCTTATGTCAAACCCGAGAGTAAAATACATGTAAGAAGCTGACTTCCAATGATAGGCTGTTACCACAACTTATCTCTTTTATCTTCTGTTAACTCAATCACATGTAGAAGGGTTTTCCAATCGCATTATCAAACACATTATCAATCCCTTGATGACCTTCCTTTGGTCTTGGATGGAAAGTTTAAATGTTTTATTAGTCCATAATGTAGCTGTAATTACAGTATTTACAGTGATAATATGGGTCATCCAAAAAAGTGCTTGTGTATAGGTCATTTATAGGCAGGTAGATAAACAGCATTTGGAAACACCATTGATACCGTATGAGAGGGTCTTTTGTTTCACTTTCATTCCTCTAGTCCAGCCGAATGCTAACACTCTTTGTGTAGGTACAGTAGCAGGGGTTAGAACCGGTTCAAGGAACAGAACCGAGGAGCAAAAACAGAACCGGGAACGAAACTTCTCTCTGGTGTTCCGGAACAGAACCGTTATTTTAAATTCTTGAGAACCGGTTTCTAATGCCTCTGTTGATTTCATGTGTTAAAAAAATGAATGAAAAGGAACTATATGAACCGTTACTTTTTTGGTTCGAACCGGTTCAGAACTTTATTATACAGAACTTTATTATAAAAATAGTGGTTCTATTCAGAACGATTGGAAAATCCTTTTGGTAGACACTGGTTAGCCAAACCGACCCAACACTCTTATGAACCCAGACCACGGAGGGTTTGTAATGAGCCATACCAAAGGGTAGAGTGGTTTAACACTCCTAGACTAATTGGATGATTCATGTAGGCCCCATCAAGGGAGGGAGAACGACCCTGATATTCCCACTTAGCCAAAAAATACCCACTCTTCCACCAGGGGCAGCGGGTCTGACCCAGCCCAGCTGGGAGAAAGTCATCCTGGGTACCAGCCTGAGGATGCTCCCTTGCCTCCCTCCACCCCTCTGGAGCTCATTAGCCAGTCTGAGGGTGTCTGGTTGGGGATCGATGGGGGTGAAGGGCTGGACCCCCCCTGTAGTGACAGTCAGATTTATGGCTGGCATTTTAAGGCCCTTCAAAGAGGCAAGTGGGAGGAAACAGTAACATGTCATCTACACTAATCAGCATACTGAAATGGAACACCACCCTTTTGTGTGTTGAGAAATAGGTTTCAGGATTGGGAGAGGGGGGAGAATTATGGTTATACTTTATTTTCTATCATACCCAAACCAGCAGAACACTGCTTTTGTTCCGGTTTTAAGGCGGTTGCTTTTCATGATTAATTAATGGGACTTCTAAGGATACTGTAACTGACGCCCACCAAGGTGTAAAACACAATAACACGCCAACATGGAAATCAGTAGGGGAGAGAACATGGGTTCAGAACAAATGTAACAGAAAACATCATGATCATGGTGTTAAAATATCTAATTCTGCCCCAGCCAGCCTTCTCTCAGCCAGCCTTCTCTCAGCCAGCCTTCTCTCAGCCAGCCTTCTCTCAGCCAGCCTAAGCTCTACTGGAGTCCCTGCTTCTGCTTCCTCTCCATTGTCTTAATTAGTGCTGTAAGAGGCATTGTCCTGTACGCACCTCCCGCTTCCTCCCAGTTTAAAACTCATCAACACGTTGCAGCTTACTCAACACACTCCTCTTTCTCTGTCTAAATCTCACTAATCTAAATCTGTTCTCAACACACACGCTCGCCTTCCTTTCTACCATCGTCCCCTCAGCCTAAAGGTCTATTTTCATGGCAAACACACACGCTGCAGTCTGTTCAACAAACACACACGCTGCAGTCTGTTCAACAAACACACACGCTGCAGTCTGTTCAACAAACACACACGCTGCAGTCTGTTCAACAAACACACACGCTGCAGTCTGTTCAACAAACACACACGCTGCAGTCTGTTCAACAAAAACACACGCTGCAGTCTGTTCAACAAAAACACTACTGCAGTCTGTTCAACAAAAACACTGCTGCAGTCTGTTCAACAAAAACACTGCTGCAGTCTGTTCAACAAAAACACTGCTGCAGTCTGTTCAACAAAAACACTGCTGCAGTCTGTTCAACAAAAACACTGCTGCAGTCTGTTCAACAAAAACACTGCTGCAGTCTGTTCAACAAAAACACTGCTGCAGTCTGTTCAACAAAAACACTGCTGCAGTCTGTTCAACAAAAACACTGCTGCAGTCTGTTCAACAAAAACACTGCTGCAGTCTGTTCAACAAAAACACTGCTGCAGTCTGTTCAACAAAAACACTGCTGCAGTCTGTTCAACAAAAACACTGCTGCAGTCTGTTCAACAAAAACACTGCTGCAGTCTGTTCAACAAAAACACTGCTGCAGTCTGTTCAACAAAAACACTGCTGCAGTCTGTTCAACAAAAACACTGCTGCAGTCTGTTCAACAAAAACACTGCTGCAGTCTGTTCAACAAAAACACTGCTGCAGTCTGTTCAACAAAAACACTGCTGCAGTCTGTTCAACAAAAACACTGCTGCAGTCTGTTCAACAAAAACACTGCTGCAGTCTGTTCAACAAAAACACTGCTGCAGTCTGTTCAACAAAAACACTGCTGCAGTCTGTTCAACAAAAACACTGCTGCAGTCTGTTCAACAAAAACACTGCTGCAGTCTGTTCAACAAAAACACTGCTGCAGTCTGTTCAACAAAAACACTGCTGCAGTCTGTTCAACAAAAACACTGCTGCAGTCTGTTCAACAAAAACACTGCTGCAGTCTGTTCAACAAAAACACTGCTGCAGTCTGTTCAACAAAAACACTGCTGCAGTCTGTTCAACAAAAACACTGCTGCAGTCTGTTCAACAAAAACACTGCTGCAGTCTGTTCAACAAAAACACTGCTGCAGTCTGTTCAACAAAAACACTGCTGCAGTCTGTTCAACAAAAACACACTGCAGTCTGTTCAACAAAAACACTGCTGCAGTCTGTTCAACAAAAACACTGCTGCAGTCTGTTCAACAAAAACACTGCTGCAGTCTGTTCAACAAAAACACTGCTGCAGTCTGTTCAACAAAAACACTGCTGCAGTCTGTTCAACAAAAACACTGCTGCAGTCTGTTCAACAAAAACACTGCTGCAGTCTGTTCAACAAAAACACTGCTGCAGTCTGTTCAACAAAAACACTGCTGCAGTCTGTTCAACAAAAACACTGCTGCAGTCTGTTCAACAAAAACACTGCTGCAGTCTGTTCAACAAAAACACTGCTGCAGTCTGTTCAACAAAAACACTGCTGCAGTCTGTTCAACAAAAACACTGCTGCAGTCTGTTCAACAAAAACACTGCTGCAGTCTGTTCAACAAAAACACTGCTGCAGTCTGTTCAACAAAAACACTGCTGCAGTCTGTTCAACAAAAACACTGCTGCAGTCTGTTCAACAAAAACACTGCTGCAGTCTGTTCAACAAAAACACACGCTGCAGTCTGTTCAACAAAAACACACGCTGCAGTCTGTTCAACAAAAACACACTGCAGTCTGTTCAACAAAAACACTACTGCAGTCTGTTCAACAAAAACACTGCTGCAGTCTGTTCAACAAAAACACTGCTGCAGTCTGTTCAACAAAAACACTGCTGCAGTCTGTTCAACAAAAACACTGCTGCAGTCTGTTCAACAAAAACACTGCTGCAGTCTGTTCAACAAAAACACTGCTGCAGTCTGTTCAACAAAAACACACTGCAGTCTGTTCAACAAAAACACTGCTGCAGTCTGTTCAACAAAAACACTGCTGCAGTCTGTTCAACAAAAACACTGCTGCAGTCTGTTCAACAAAAACACTGCTGCAGTCTGTTCAACAAAAACACACTGCAGTCTGTTCAACAAAAACACACTGCAGTCTGTTCAACAAAAACACACTGCAGTCTGTTCAACAAAAACACACTGCAGTCTGTTCAACAAAAACACACTGCAGTCTGTTCAACAAAAACTGTTCAATATAGTTCATTCATAGACCTGACGTTTACTCAGACTCAAGCATCAAAGACTCACTCAACATGAATGAGACCTCAAAGCTGTGTGAAAGTATGCTTCTATGGGAGGATGTGTATGTGAGAGAGAGACGAGAGATGAACATGAAAGTGCATGATCAAGTGTGTGAAAATATGTGCAAGTGTGAGAGTAGGCATGTGTGTGTGAAAGTGTGTACTATACTGTTATTATGAAAGAGGTACAGAGAGTCAATATGGCTCTGTGTGTAAACTGAGTATCAGTGTATATAGGAAACTAACATTGTGAGTGTGCAGCACTGAACAAACCAATTGTCTATGTCATTTAAATAGAAGAAGCAAAACAGCCCAAACAGATAAGACTGTCCTCTCGCCCAGATTCCCAGATCAAGCCTGAAGTGCGGGAGGACTCAGTCAGGGCTGTGGATAGGTCTGGGATCAGCTGAGATCAATGCTGAGAATTTCTGCCTGTAATCCAAGTCTGCAGTGTCAGGAGAGACCAGCAGAGAGATAGACCTGTCAACTCCAGCCACCAGCAGCAGGAGAGTCTTTATTGACCTGTCTATAGATCTGGTATTCACAAAAAGCTGCTCAGGGTTCATTACATTGCTTCCACATTTTGCCAGAGAAGCGCAATCTATTGAAATGATTTCATTAAATGTAAATGTGCCGTCCCCCCCTTCATCTATTCTGATTGAAGTGGATTTAACAAGTCACATCAATACGGGATCATAGCTTTCTCCTGGATTCACCTGGTCAGTCTGTCATGGAAAGAGCATAATGTTCATAATGTTTTGTACTCAGAGTATGACGCAGTATAGTGGCTAATGGATACCAGCATACTGATATCAAACTGCCATACATTAACTGCCTCTGTAAAATATATGTGCTGCACATCTGCACAGTGGATAAAAACAGTATTTACAAAAAAATGACCTCTTTCTCCTTCCTCTCACACATGAGTCCTGACCTAGAACCTGAAGCTAAGGTCTGCGTGCGTGTTCCCCAGACAGAGGAGTCAGTCAAACTTGAAAGAGTAGTAAACTGGACCATGCTCCTCCTCAACGTGTCGTTGAGATGACAGTAATTTCCCTGTCTATTTAGTACGGAACGGATCAGTAATTCGTCTCTCCCCGGGTTACCATGTACTCTGCTGAGAGGATTGTGGGTCATAATTAAGCTCTACCAACAACACTCTGGCCTTAGATCAGTGTCTCTGGGTAATTTCTCTACAGGACAGCAGAGGGAGCAGTCTCAGACTCTCAGCTACACCAAAACACCTCTGATTACCTTAACAGACCAGCAGCCACACAGACAGAGGTATATCACCATTCAGCATCACTGGCTTTACACTGATGAGAGAGCTTGGAAAGAGCAGAGTGGTAGATGTGGAAGGAGGATGAGAGGGTGAAAAAGTGAAAAAAGGGTGGGGAGGGGGGAGGGATGTAGGGGAGTAATGGTCAAGGCTGTGAATTCAATTTACTGTAGCATCTCACACATACACAGTACTCAGGAAAATGAGACAGTTACTGCAGTTCCGCACCAAGAGTACATTATTCAAGTAAATGATCTCCTCTACCTAAATCTTTAATTTCTATACCAGCGTCATCTAATAACATCAGCACACAGCATGGAGGCTTTAGCTGGAGTAACAGTACCAGTTAGAGGTGTATATTTCACCACAGAGCATGGAGGCTTTAGCTGGAGTAACAGTACCAGTTAGAGGTGTATATTTCACCACACAGCATGGAGGCTTTAGCTGGAGTAACAGTACCAGTTAGAGGTGTATATTTCACCACAGTGCATGGAGGCTTTAGCTGGAGTAACAGTACCAGTTAGAGGTGTATATTTCACCACAGAGCATGGATGCTTTAGCTGGAGTAACAGTACCAGTTAGAGGTGTATATTTCACCACAGTGCATGGAGGCTTTAGCTGGAGTAACAGTACCAGTTAGAGGTGTATATTTCACCACAGTGCATGGAGGCTTTATCTGGAGTAACAGTACCAGTTAGAGGTGTATATTTCACCACAGTGCATGGAGGCTTTAGCTGGAGTAACAGTACCAGTTAGAGGTGTATATTTCACCACAGTGCATGGAGGCTTTATCTGGAGTAACAGTACCAGTTAGAGGTGTATATTTCACCACAGTGCATGGAGGCTTTAGCTGGAGTAACAGTACCAGTTAGAGGTGTATATTTCACCACAGAGCATGGAGGCTTTAGCTGGAGTAACAGTACCAGTTAGAGGTGTATATTTCACCACAGAGCATGGAAGTAGAGAGAGAAAGGGATGAAAACAAACACACAGGAAAGAGAGAGTCAAAAGATGAACACAATGACAGAGGGACAACCGTAACTTAGCTGATCAAAAGAAAGAAAGAAAAGAAAGAAGGAAAAAGGGGACCTTTTGTCTGAGGAGCTTGCTGCGTACACGACCCCATAGCTTGGCCCCGGTGTTGGTGTGCCTCTTGATAGCTGAGGAGGGGGTTTGAGGCTGCTGAAGCTGCTGCTGGTTGTTCTGCTGGTGATCCTCCACACAGCACTGCTGCTCCAGCCGCTCACACACGGTGTTCAGGTTCACATCTGACACCAGGATGTCCGTCATCCTACCTGAGGCGTCGGCACACGGGGTTATAATATGAACTAACTAGGAACAAAATCCCCAAGGTAGCCGCAGTCCAGAATAACCTCACGTCAAGGATCAACACTAAATACCAAGGTTGGGATTCTCTTAAATATGGAGAGACTAGAAAAGTCTCTCTCAGTTGATGTTCATTTGGAAACTAAGATGAATAAAATAAGGTGAAAGTTGAAGGCAGATGAGGAAGGTTCAGTCTGTGAGAACAGAGAATCCTGATCCTGACATGGTTTTCATTCTTCTAAAGCCGGAGAATTCCACACGGGTTCCTCTGGGATGTCAAGCTAATTCCACACTGTGCTGCTGCCAGCATCTCCACAGCTCACAATCTGATTTCCAGTAATGCAAGCAGAGAGAGGGAGAGGTGGAGCGAGAGAGAGAGAAAGAGAAGAGAAGCAGAGAGACCGGGAGGGAGGGTGATGCAGGAGGAGGGGGAGTGAATGAGCTGCTGCCGTTACCAGCCATTTCTCCAGATGTGAGAACACACCTCCAAATAACAGAGAGAAGGAGAGCGAGAGCGATGACAAACCCTGCTCTGTGCCTTTCCTCATAGCCTTCATGCCTCTCATCCTTCCCCATAATTGGTAACCAATTGAGGAAGTGCGTAAAAGGAATAAGGAATGTGAAGAAGAGAAGGAAAGAGAGAAAAGGGAGATGCGACCTCTAACAGGGTGATTTAGATCCCATCAGAAACAACCACATTTCGACAACATATAACGGAACCTCAAAAGAACAAACTCTCCACAAATCAGAGTTTAACAAGGGTGGGGAAAAAAGATGCTAAATCATTTTATCACCAAACACGGACACCTCGTATCGTGACGAGAAGCATGTTTTTATAATCTAAACCTTCCACCCCCCTCGCTCCCGCTCTCTCCTCACCCTTTTTCTCTTCCCCTTTCTGTCCTTCTCTATCTCCCTCTGTCGTCCTGTGTGCCTGTTGCATTGTGTTTTCTCTAGATGACTTCTCCTCCACGCTTCCACACTCTACTGAGTCCTCTGTCCATTATGTGTGTGTGGACTTCCACACTCCACTGAGTCCTCCGTCCACTATGTGTGTGTGGACTTCCACACTCCACTGAGTCCTCCGTCCACTATGTGTGTGTGGACTTCCACACTCCACTGAGTCCTCCGTCCACTATGTGTGTGTGGACTTCCACACTCCACTGAGTCCTCCGTCCATTATGTGTGTGTGGGCTTCCACACTCCACTGAGTCCTCCGTCCACTATGTGTGTGTGGGCTTCCACACTCCACTGAGTCCTCCGTCCACTATGTGTGTGTGGACTTCCACACTCCACTGAGTCCTCCGTCCACTATGTGTGTGTGGGCTTCCACACTCCACTGAGTCCGCCGTCCACTATGTGTGTGTGGGCTTCCACACTCCACTGAGTCCTCTGTCCATTAAGTGTGTGTGGACTTCCACACTCCACTGAGTCCTCCGTCCATTATGTGTGTGTGGGCTTCCACACTCCACTGAGTCCTCCGTCCACTATGTGTGTCTGTCTGTTCACGAGCGCGTGCGCATGCATATCTATGTGTGCATGTCTGTGTGGGCTTCCACACCCACTACTCCAACCACTCTCCCCTGCCTCCCCACACCCCCGCTCTCTAATTGACCACCAGCGTTTCCACTACGCTGGTTAACCCCTTCCACACCCTCTCCCTCAGCCGTCCATCCACACACATCAGGAAATCACTCATATCTATCCACCCTCTCTGGAGACCACTAGAGTGAATCAGTCTCCTCTCAAGTTCTGCAGCCTCTAGTTTTGTCTTGTCTGATTATTGTCCAGCCATGTGGTCAAGTGCTGCAAAGAAAGACCTAGTTAAGCTGCAGCTGACCCAGAACAGAGCTGCACATCTTGATCATCACTGTAATCAGAGGGCTAATAACAATACTATGCATGCTAGTCTCTCTTAGCTAAGAGTTGAAGATAGACTGACTGCATCACTTCTTTTTTTTATAAGAAACATTAATGTTGAAAATTCCAAATCGTTTGCATAGTCAACTTACACACAGCTCTGACACACACACACCCACCAGACTTGCCATCTTTTCACAGTCCCCAAATCCAGAACAAATTCAAGAAGACGTCCAGTATTATATAGAGCCATTATTGCATGGAATTCCCTTCATCTCATGTTGCTCAAATGAACAACAAACCTGGTTTCAAAAAACAGTTAAAGCAACACCTCACAGTACAACACCTCTCCCTTATTTGACCTAGATATTGTGTGTATGTATTGATATGTAGGCTCTGTGTGCCATTTTTAAATGTATGTAGTTCTGTCCTTGAGCTGTTAATTAATGTTCTGTATTATGTCATGTTTCATGTTCTGTTTGGACCCCAGGAAGTAGCTGCTGCTTTCGCAACAGCTAATGGGGATCCTAATGAAATAGCAATACCAAGAGGAGTAGGGAATAGTACATTGTATAATGGGTGTATCAATCTGGGAAGGGATATCTAAGCCATGCTTGTTATATTCCATCTTGGTTCATGTCTATTCTCCATTAATATCTGAGGGAGAAAAGGAAAAAGACAGAAGGCTGCATTACACTCAGACAGACTGTCTCCTCTCCTGAACAGTAGCTGTGATTTAGTCTATGGTCAGACAGACTCCCTACCTGCTCTGAGGTAGACTGATGCCTTCAGATAGCAGCACTGTGAGTCATGGGAGGGGAGCACAGAGGGGGAACGGGGCAGATAAACATGCAGAATCACCCATTAAAGGAGGAACGCATGCATTCATTGCACAGACACATACAGTAGGGTCCCTTATATCCCACCCAGAACAGGGTCAATCAGGACCGCGAGTCCCGACTACAAAAAAAATAGTTTTGGGGCCTCCCGAGTGGCGCAGTGGTCTAGAGGCGCCACTACAGACCCGGGTTCGATCCCTGGCTGTATCACAACCTGCTGTGATTGGGAGTCCCATAGGGTGGCGCACAATTGGCCCAGCATCACCCGGGTTAGGAGAGGGTTTGGCTGGGGGGGGGCTTTCTTGGCTCATCGCGCTCTAGCAACTCCTTGTGGCGGGCCGGGCGCCTGCAGGCTGACCTCGGTCGTCAGTTGAACAGTGTTTCCTCCGACACATTGGTGCGGCAGCCTTCCGGGTTAGGCGGGCGGATGTTAAGAAGCGTAGTTTGGCGGGTCATGTTTTGGAGGACGCATGACTCGACCTTCGCCTCAAGACTGTAACTACCAACTGGATATCACAAAACTAGGGAGAAAACGGAGTAAAAAGTAAAAATCTAAATTAGCATGACACGAGCTGAATTAAATGTAAAATGTATTGAAAAGTAAAAGCTTGGTATACTCTCAGTGCTCCATTGACATTTCACAGATACACTTGTTTTGTGAGAAATCTTTAAAAAGAACAGACATTTCCAATTAATATGAAAAGTGTATAATAAATTCTGAAAATACTCCATGTCTGAAAATCGATATCCATCTTACCTCTGTTTAATGTTCTGCAGAAAAAGACGGCAAGTTCAACGGGAAAGTGAGCCTATCAGGTAGCCAATAGCCTTAAAGGGATACTTTGGAATTTTGGCAATGAGGCCTTTTATCTACTTCCCCAGAGTCAGATGAACTACTATCATGCTAGCAGATAAATAAAATCAAATTTTATTTGTCACATACACATGGTTAGCAGATGTTAATGCGAGTGTAGCGAAATGCTTGTGCTTCTAGTTCCGACAATGCAGTAATAACCAACGAGTAATCTAACCTAACAATTCCACAACTACTACCTTATACACACAAGTGTAAAGGGATAAAGAATATGTACATAAAGATATATGAATGAGTGATGGAACAGAACGGCATAGGCAAGATGCAGTAGATGGTATAGAGTACAGTATATACATATGAGATGAGTAATGTAGGGTATCTAAACAAAGTGGCATAGTTTAAAGTGGCTAGTGATACATGTATTACATAAAGATGGCAAGATGCAGTAGATGATATAGAGTACAGTATATACATTTGAGATGAGTAATGTAGGGTATGTAAACATTATATTAAGTGGCATTGTTTAAAGTGGCTAGTGATACATTTTTACATACATTTCCATCAATTCCCATTATTAAAGTGGCTGGAGTTGAGTCAGTATGTTGGCAGCGGCCACTAAATGTTAGTGGTGGCTGTTTAACAGTCTGATGGCCTTGAGATAGAAGCTGTTTTTCAGTTTCTCGGTCCCTGCTTTGATGCACCTGTACTGACCTCGCCTTCTGGATGATAGCGGGGTGAACAGGCAGTGGCTTGGGTGGTTGTTGTCCTTGATAATCTTTATGGCCTTCCTGTGACATCTGGTGGTGTAGGTGTCCTGGAGGGCAGGTAGTTTGCCCCCGGTGATGCGTTGTGCAGACCTCACTACCCTCTGGAGAGCCTTGCGGTTGTGGGCGGAGCAGTTGCCGTACCAGGCGGTGATACAGACCGACAGGATGCTCTCGATTGTGCATCTGTAGAAGTTTGTGAGTGCTTTTGGTGTCAAGCCGAATTTCTTCAGCCTCCTGAGGTGCTGCGCCTTTTTCACAACGCTGTCTGTGTGGGTGGACCAATTCAGTTTGTCCGTGATGTGTACACCGAGGAACTTAAAACTTACTACCCTCTCCACTACTGTCCCATCGATGTGGATAGGGGGTGCTCCCTCTGCTGTTTCCTGAAGTCCACAATCTTCTCCTTTGTTTTGTTGACCTTGAGTGTGAGGTTATTTTCCTGACACAACACTCCGAGGTGCCCTCACCTCCTCCCTGTAGGCCGTCTCGTCGTTGTTGGTAATCAAGCCTACCACTGTAGTTTCGTCCGCAAACTTGATGATTGAGTTGGAGGCGTGCGTGGCCACGCAGTAGTGGGTGAGACGGCGTGGGTGAGACGTGGGTGAGAGGCAGTACAGGAGACGGCTCAGAACGCACCCTTGTGGGGCCCCAGTGTTGAGGATCAGCGGGGTGGAGATGTTGTTACCTACCCTCACCACCTGGGGGCGGCCCGTCAGGAAGTCCAGTACCCAGTTGCAAGGGCGGGGTCGAGACCCAGGGTCTCGAGCTTGATGACGAGTTTGGCGGGTACTATGGTGTTAAATGCTGAGCTGTAGTCGATGAACAGCATTCTCACATAGGTATTCCTCTTGTCCAGATGGGTTTGGGCAGTGTGCAGTGTGGTTGCGATTGCGTCGTCTGTGGACCTATTGGGTCAGTAAGCAAATTGGAGTGGGTCTAGGGTGTCAGGTACGGTGGAGGCGATATGGTCCTTGACTAGTCTCTCAAAGCACTTCATGATGACGGAAGTGAGTGCTACGGGGCGGTAGTCGTTTAGCTCAGTTACCTTAGCTTTCTTGGGAACAGGAACAATGGTGGCCCTCTTGAAGCATGTGGGAACAGCAGACTGGGATAAGGATTGATTGAATATGTCCGTAAACACACCAGCCAGCTGTTCTGCGCATGCTCTGAGGATGCGGCTGGGAATGCCGTCTGGGCCTGCAGCCTTGCGAGGGTTAACACCTTTAAAATGTTTTACTCACCTCGGCTGCAGTGAAGGAGAGCCCGCAGGTTTTGGTAGCGGGCCGTGTCAGTGGCACTGTATTGTCCTCAAAGCGAGCAAAAAAGTTATTTAGTCTGTCTGGGAGCAAGACATCCTGGTCCGCGACGGGGCTGGTTTTCTTTTTGTAATCCGTGATTGACTGTAGACCCTGCCACATACCTCGTGTCTGAGCTGTTGAATTGCGACTCTACTTTGTCTCCATACTGGCACTTAGCTTGTTTGATTGCCTTGCGGAGGGAATAGCTACACTGTTTGTATTCGGTCATGTTTCCGGTCATTTTGCCCTGGTTAAAATCAGTGGTTCGCGCTTTCAGTTTCACGCGAATGCTGCCATCAATCCACGGTTTCTGGTTTGGGAATGTTTTAATCGTTGCTGTGGGTATTATGTCGCCGATGCACTTTCTAATGAACTCGCTCACCGAATCAGCGTATTCGTCAATGTTGTTGTTGGACGCAATGCGGAACATATCCCAATCCACATGATCGAAGCAGTCTTGAAGCGTGGAATCAGATTGGTCGGACCAGCATTGAACAGACCTGAGCGCTGGAGCTTCTTGTTTTAGTTTCTGTTTGTAGGCTGGAAGCAACAAAATGGAGTCGTGGTCAGCTTTTCCGAAAGGAGGGCGGGGGAGGGCCTTATATGCGTCACGGAAGTTAGAATAATAATGATCCAAGGTTTGTCCAGATAAAGTCAGATAAAGTTTGTTCAGGGCCATCGATGTGTCTGCTTGGGGGGGAATATATACGGCTGTGATTATAATCGAAGAGAATTCCCTTGGTAGATAATGCGGTCGACATTTGATTGTGAGGAATTCTAAGTCAGGTGAACAGAATGACTTGAGTTCCTGTATGTTGTTATGATCACACCACGTCTCGTTAATCATAAGGCATACCCCCCCGCCCCTCTTCTTACCAGAAAGATGTTTGTTTCTGTCGGTGCGATGCGTGAAGAAACCAGCTGGCTGCACCAACTCCGTTAGCGTCTCTCGAGTGAGCCATGTTTCCGTGAGGCAAAGAACGTTACAGTCTCTGATGTCTCTCTGGAATGCTACCCTTGCTCGGATTTCATCAACCTTGTTGTCAAGAGACTGGACATTGGCGAGTAGTATGCTAGGGAGTGGAGCGCGATGTGCCCGTCTCCGAAGCCTGACCAGAAGACCGCTTCGTTTGCCCCTTTTACGGCGTCGTTGTTTAGGGTCGCCGGCTGGGATCTGATCCATTGTCCTGGGTGGAAGGTAAAACACAGGATCCGCTTCGGGAGAGTCATATCCCTGGTCGTAATGATAGTGAGTTGACGTTGCTCTTATATTCAGTAGTTCCTCCCGACTGTATGTAATGAAACCTAAGATTACCTGGGGTACCTATGTAAGAAATAACACGTAAAAAAACAAAATACTGCATAGTTACCTAGGAACGCGAAGCGAGGCGGCCATCTCTGTCGGTGCCAGAAGTAGCATCTCGATACTCAAGACTTCCAGTCATTGCACAAACGCTAATTAGCATTGGCTAGCGAAACTACCTCTAACTTCCTACATACTGGACACAAACATAAAAATGGTTTCCACAAGTTCATCTGACTCTGGGGAAGTAGATAAAAGGCCTCATTGCCAAAACTTTCGAAGTAGCCGTTTAATTCTTGCACAGAATCCAGCCTAGCTGACCCTATGCAATTTTCCTGATTTTGACCACGTTTTTTTCTCTGGCCTCCATTGATTTAGTCACCCTTATTCTAGCCATGCTACAAGGGTAAAAACTACAATCACTTTTGATCGGATTATGTTAGAGACATAAGGTTTGGACCATTGATTTTCATAGAGCATTATCTACACAGTGAACATGTTATTTTACCCATTGGTCAAAATATACATTTTTGATTGGAAGCCAATCTAAATAGTCTCTTCCCACAGCCACTATGTCTACAGACCTATCAGTTCGGCCGAAGCGAGACTAAATCAAAACAACAAAGTGGAACCTAAGTCAAAAGCTAGGGACAAAGTAAGCCAACTACTCGGTTCAGTACAGTAGTCGGTCACTGATGATTCCATTCAAACACATGTTCTCTCAACAACACTTATCACAAGTTAAACAAAGCCAGTCAGTGTTGTCAGCCTTCAGCCTTGCCTCAGAGAGGAATGGACTATATGTTGTCATACCTGACTGTAACAGAGCATGGAGGGTTACGTGAATGACATCTGGTAATGATGATAATAACACTGCAGCAGCATACCACCCTGCAACCCACTGCTGGCTTGCTTCTGAAACTAAGCAGGGTTGGTCCTGGTTGGTCCCTGGATAGGAGACCAGATGCTGTTGGAAGTGGTGTTGGAGGGCCAGTAGGAGGCACCCTTTCCTCTGGTCTAAAAACATTTCCAATGCCCCAGGGCAATGATGGGAGACATTGCCCTGTGTAGTGTGCAGTCTTTCAGATGGAACATTAAACGATGTCCTGACTCTCTGTGGTCACTAAAGATGCCATGATACTTATCATGGGGCAACAGGTAGCCTAGTGGTTAGAGCGTTGGACTAGTAACTGAAAGGTTGCAATATCGAATCCCTGAGCTGACAAGGTAAATATCTGTCGTTCTGACCCTGAACAAGGCAGTTAACCCACTGTTCCAAGGCCGTCATTGAAAATAAGAATTTGTTCTTAACTGACTTGCCTAGTTAAATAAAGGTAGAAAAATGAAATAAAAAAATAAGAGTAACTCCGGTGTCTTGGCTAAATTCACATTCTGGCCCTCATACCATCATGGCCACCTAATCACCCCCAGCTTACAATTGGCTCATTCATCCCTCTCCCCTGTAACGATTCCCCAGGTCGCTGCTGTAAATGAGAATATGTTCTCAGTCAACTTACCTGGTAAATTAAAAAAATAAAAACACTTGAAATATGAGACAGTTAGCACCCTTAACTGAGTGTGTGTTAGGTCTATCTGTGCAAAGGGTGAATGTGGTTGTCAGTCACTGGCTGTCTGCCGCTTTCAATCAGGGGGTTGACCGTAGTGGTAAGAACTCAGCCATGCAGCGTATTTTTTAACTCAGGATTGTAAGCATGAGACATGTACACAGTATTGTGTGTCACATCTGGTTAACTGCTTTTGTTTTTAATGATAAATGGAGTCTGAGTCACTCATTTTTAGGGTCAGACAACTATGGCACAGCAAGTAGCAGAGAAGCAACTCCTTAGCGACATCGCTAGCTAGTAATGTAAGGTTTCACTGTATATTCAGTTAAAACAATTCACTGAATCATTCAACATATTCAGAATGTCTAGGCACAGAGATAAATAACAAATGGTATGACCTGAATCCAACATTGTTGCAATTAATTAACCACTTCTGCCTACTGTGAATTAATGGCAATGGGCCTTTAAAAAAATATTTGCCAGTACTAGCAGGAAGTCTCCACTTCAGTCAACTGGAACAATCCGCTCCCATTAGACCCTATCTATACTGGGAATCATACTGGGAGGCGCATTGGAGTCAACTGGCTGAGAGTGTTCCACAGCTTCTCTTTCAACTGCCAACTGTCTCCTCTTTCCACCTTAAAGCCTGCTCATCCTGACAACAACAAAAGGCAACGCATCAGCACCTCGCCTTCCCATCTTTTTTGGATGATGTCTAGTTAGTCGTTAAACACTGTCGTCTCTCTTTGTTCTCTGAGTCTTCAATGGGATGTCATGATTCAGAGCTGAGATTGGAGATTAGGCCTATACTCTTTGAATTCATTAAACAAATATACATTTTTTTTTATATATAGGGGATTTTCCTCCACACTTGCTTTCTAGTTTTTCTGTTTTAAGGTCTGGGGTTTAGGCTACATACAACAGGATAATATAATACATTTGCGGGCCTGTCAGATGGTTTGTCAATCTATGTCTGTGTTTGACAGTGTTGCCTTCCACCAGACAGTTCTAGTACAGGGCACAGGGGTTGAGGGGAAAGCAGAGCGCTTCCTCAACGTTGCAGCAATTCTCTCTCTTGAAGATGGACAGTTCAGATAGAGCCCATCACTCCACATCACATCAATGACATCACACACATGCACCTAGCCCATATAAAAAGATATTCGCTCAACCGCACACACAAACACTCCAACTCTCCGAAATCCAGTCAACTACAAACACACCCCTCACATCCCCTTCACGGCATTTCTTCATGCCTTATTTATAGAGTTAATGACATGTCTACACAAGGCATGCTCACCCAGAGTAGTATTCACACAGCTCAACACTCAGACCACAGCATGTTTTCCTATATACCAGCCACACTCTGAAAGCCTCCCTTTTTTCCATAAATGACATACAGCGCCTTCGGACAGTATTTAGACCCCTTGACCTTTTCTACATTATGTTACAGCTTTATTCTAAAATGGATGAAATAAAACATTTTCCTCAGCAATCTATACACAATACACCATAATGACAAAGCAAAAACAGAAATGCCTAATTTACATATATATATTCAGAACCTTTGCTATGAGACTCAAAGTTGAACTCAGATGCATCCTGTTTCCATTGATCATCCTTGAGATGTTTCTACAACTTGATTGGAGCTCCAGAGTTCCTCTGTGGCGATTGGAGAACCTTCCAGAAGGACAACCATCTCTGCAGCACCCCACCTAATCAGGCCTTTACGGTAGAGTGGCCAGACGGAGTCCACTCCTCAGTAAAAGGCACATGACAGCCTGTTTGGAGTTTGCCAAAAGGCATCCAACGACTCTGACCATGAGAAACAAGATTCTCTGGTCTGATGAAACCAAGATTTAACTCTTTGGCCTGAATGCCAAGTGTCACGTCTGGAGGAAACCTGGCACCATCCCTACGGTGAAGCATGGTGGTGGCAGCATCATGCTGTGAGAATGTACAGAGATATCCTTGAAGAAAACCTGCTACAGAGCGCTCAGGACCTCAGACTGGGGGCGAAGGTTCACCTACCAACAGGACAACGACCCTAAGTAAACAGCCAAGACAACGCAAAATGGCTTCGGGACAAGTCTCTGAATGTCCTTGAGTGGCCCAGCCAGAGCCCGGACTTGAACCCTATCGAACATCTCTGGAGAGACCTGAAAATAGCTGTGTGCAACGCTCCCAAACTGACAGAGCTTGAGAGGATCTGCAGAGAAGAATGGGAGAAACTCCCCAAATACATGTGTGCCAAGCTTGTAGCGTCATACCCAAGAAGATTCGATGCTGTAATCGCTGCCAAAGGTGCTTCAACAAAGAACTGATTAAAGGGTCTGAATACTTATGTAAATGTGATAGATTTTTATATAATATATATTTAACATTTCTAAAAACCTGTTTTTGATTTGTCATTATGGTGGTATAGTGTGTAGATTGATGAGGAAAAAAAACATTTAATCAATTTTAGAATAAGGCTGTAATTACATTTTTAGGGAAAAAGTCAAGGGGCGTGAATACTTTCCAAAGGCACTATAAAGGTAGTATAATAATAGGACAGGGCTGTACAATAATGTTTGGCAATGCTGCAGAATGTGGGATATATTCTGAGACCCTTGCTTTGGCAGCAACACAACACAATAATGTTGTCAGGTCTTGGAATGTGTAGAGCTTGACTGGGAAAGAAAGAGGGAGAACATGAGCATGGCTAAGAGCCTGACTTAGTTCTGACATCATCGTCAGGCCTGTGTCTTAATTATAGATGACCAAGGTGGTACAGTTAGTTAGGCTCACAGCCCTCTATAAAGACTGCTCCATTATATAGCAGCTCCATACGAGAGACAGCACTGATGTGGTTCCTGGTCTGCATCACAAATGGCACCCTATTCTCCATGTAGTGCACTACTTTTGACAAGGACCCATAGGGCTCTGGTCAAAAGTAGTGTACTGTGTTGGGAATAGGGTGCCATTTGGGACGCAGACATGGACTGGTTTCATCCCCACTACACAGTCAATCTAGGACAGCCCGCCAGCCTGCCTGCCTGGGATACATCACGGTGCACTTGACTTTCACAGCTCTATTCCCAAACGTATTTGAAGTAGCCTTAAAGAACCCTGGCTTCAAATAGGAAAAGCCTACTGTATGGGAGGGAGTCTGTGTGAGCCAGTTGCTAATTAGCCACTAGGGTTGTTTTGTGCATTAGCAGGTAATCACCCATTCATTCCATTGGCAAGTACAGCTTCGATTCCAATATGAAGAATCTCGTTCTAGAGTGTAGCCAAACTAGTAGAGAGGTTTTGTTATGGAAATGTATTTTCCTCAGAGAGTTTTTGTTATGGAAATGTATTATCCTCAGAGAGGTTTTGTTATGGAAATGTATTTTCCTCAGAGAGAGGTTTTGTTATGGAAATGTATTTTCCTCAGAGAGAGGTTTTGTTATGGAAATGTATTTTCCTCAGAGAGAGGTTTTGTTATGGAAATGTATTTTCCTCAGAGAGAGGTTTTGTTATGGAAATGTATTTTCCTCAGAGAGAGGTTTTGTTATGGAAATGTATTTTCCTCAGAGAGAGGTTTTGTTATGGAAATGTATTTTCCTCAGAGAGGTTTTGTTATGGAAATGTATTTTCCTCAGAGAGAGGTTTTGTTATGGAAATGTATTTTCCTCAGAAAGAGGTTTTGTTATGGAAATGTATTTTCCTCAGAGAGAGGTTTTGTTATGGCAATGTATTTTCCTCATAGAGAGGTTTTGTTATGGCAATGTATTTTCCTCATAGAGAGGTTTTGTTATGGAAATGTATTTTCCTCAGAGAGGTTTTGTTATGGAAATGTATTTTCCTCATAGAGAGGTTTTGTTATGGAAATGTATTTTCCTCAGAGATAGGTTTTGTTATGGAAATGTATTTTCCTCAGAAAGAGGTTTTGTTATGGAAATGTATTTTCCTCAGAAAGAGGTTTTGTTATGGAAATGTATTTTCCTCAGAAAGAGGTTTTGTTATGGAAATGTATTTTCCTCAGAAAGAGGTTTTGTTATGGAAATGTATTTTCCTCGGAGAGAGGTTTTGTTATGGAAATGCGTTTTCCTCAGCGAGGTTTTGTTATGGAAATGTGTTTTCCTCAGCGAGGTTTTGTTATGGAAATGTGTTTTCCTCAGCGAGGTTTTGTTATGGAAATATATTTTCCTCAGAGAGGTTTTGTTATGGAAATGTATTTTCCTCGGAGAGAGGTTTTGTTATGGAAATGCGTTTTCCTCAGCGAGGTTTTGTTATGGAAATGTGTTTTCCTCAGCGAGGTTTTGTTATGGAAATGTGTTTTCCTAAGAGGTTTTGTTATGGAAATCTATTTTCCTCATAGAGAGGTTTTGTTATGGAAATGTGTTTTCCTCAGAGAGGTTTTGTTATGGAAATGTATTTTCCTCAGAGAGAGGTTTTGTTATGGAAATGTATTTTCCTCATAAAGAGGTGTTGAGCTGGTGATACTTGGATGGACGGCTACAGGACGCCAGTGCGTGACTGGGATATCCTGATGGATATGGTCTATTGTTAACAAACAGCATGTCTCTATGGTGGTGGTACACTGTTTCTTTATGTTCATGATGAGGACCTTGAACTGATACCACCTGGTAACATGAACGACACACACTTTTACTACAACCGCGCATGTGTAGTGTACGCGCATGTGTAGGTAAAAAGTATAGCTCAAACCATCCTAGGGAATGATATGTTAGTTAGTGCATCCATCACAGACACAGCAGGACATTCTCTTTAACCAGATAATGAAATAAATGTCATATGAGAACACAGGATCATAACACATGATGAAATCTAATGAAAGTGGCAATGCTTTGGGGTTATTAAGATTCCTCATAAAAAATGACAAACTACAGTGGATTAATCTATGGGTCATTTTGTGTGTGTGTGTGTGTGTGTGTGTGTGTGTGTGTGTGTGTGTGTGTGTGTGTGTGTGTGTGTGTGTGTGTGTGTGTGTGTGTGTGTGTGTGTGTGTGTGTGTGTGTGTGATGACGGCAGAGCTAGGGGGCTGTGGCAGAGGCTTGTGATTGGCCGTTGTGACAGCTGGCCGATACAGATAGCCATAAGCCATATCCTGAGTGGATAATTTGATCATCTTTAATACACAACCGCCATGGCCGACCACCTCTAGAAATATCACTGCTAAATTACCCCATCCCCCATCTTCCCTCCTCCTTTCCTGTACATAGGAGGGGGTGGTAGAGACCGCTGTGATGCTCAGAAACACAATGGAATGAGAGATGGGGGTTGTGAAGAGGGGAGAGGGTAAGGGATGTACAGTCAGGTCTAGAATTATTGGCACCCTTGAAAAAGATGAGCAAAAAAGACTGTATAAAATAAATAAATACTGAGCTGTATTGTATGATCATAACACTTGAAAATGTTATTTTACACTAATAAAACATACAGGTCAGAATTATTGACATCCCTGTTTTCAATACTCCTGCACCCTTCCCTTGCGATGATAACACTGAGGCTTTTTCTAAAATGTTTTATGAGATTGGAGAACACATTGGGAGGGATCTTAGACCATTCATCTGTACAGAATCTTTCCAGATCCTTGATATTGTTCATCTGTTCTTATGGACTACACAGACAATCTGAGTTGACCTTTACATTTTATTCCTATTTGTCTCCATTCACACTCATAGGGCCCTACACACCACACACACTGACACTCCAACACACATTCAATCCATCATTTGCTCACACACTCATAGTTTTATCACACACATACATTTATACTGACTCTACACACACCCACTCACAAACAATCATCATACACGCTGCTGCTACTCTGTTTATCATATATCCTGATGCCTAGTCACCTTACCCCTACACATTTCTACCTCTATCGAGCCAGTATCCCTGCACATTGTAAATATGGTACTGGAACTGACCCTGTATATAGTATGCTTGCTTTATTGTGTTCTTCTTATTTCTATTTCTCGTGTGTTTTTGTTCAACCTTATTTTAGTACTACATTGTTGGGTTTGGTTTTGCAAGAAAGGTATTTCACTGTACTTGTGCATGTGAAAAAACTTTGAATTGAACTGGGTCTATAATTCAAACCACAGGATTTAAATGTTTTTCAAGTCTGGAGACAGATGGCCATGGCATAATGTTGATTTTGTGGTCAATTTACCATTTCTTTGTGGATTTTGATTAGTGTTTCAGGTTGTCTTGCTGGAAGATCCATTTGCAGCAACTTGTGGCCAGGTGTCAGCCTCCTGGCAGAGGCAACCAGGTTTTTGGCTAAAATGTCCAGGTACTTGGTAAAGTATGATGCTGTTGACCTTAACAAGGGCCCCAGGATCAGTGGAAACAAAATAGCCCCATAACATCAAAGATCCGCCAACATCTTTTACCATGGTTATGAGGTACTTTTCTGCATAGGATTCTGTTTTCAACGCCGAACCACTGGTGTACGTGGCGAAAGAGCTGTTTTCAACGCCGAACCACTGGTGTACGTGGCGAAAGAGCTCTGTTTTCAACGCCGAACCACTGGTGTACGTGGCGAAAGAGCTCTGTTTTCAACGCCGAACCACTGGTGTACGTGGCGAAAGAGCTCTGTTTTCAACGCCGAACCACTGGTGTACGTGGCGAAAGAGCTCCGTTTTCAACGCCGAACCACTGGTGTACGTGGCGAAAGAGCTCTGTTTTCAACGCCGAACCACTGGTGTACGTGGCGAAAGAGCTCTGTTTTCATCTTTATCAAGGGTGCCAATATTTATGGACCTTAATGTATTGTGTGTGTACATGCTTGTGACCATGTGTGTCTCAGGTCTTTCATGTGCGGGGAGCCCAGGGTGAGAGGCTTATAACCCAGAGGCGGGTTTCTCTGGCTAAGCCCTCCTGGTTCATGTGAGTGGTCCGGGGACAGAACTCAGATTAAACACTATCATCACTACAGACTGAGAACAAAAGGAGACAACGGGCTATCATTAGCATAGAGTATTCACTGTGTTGCGTGCAGATTGAGGGAGGTGAGGGGAGAGAGTGATGGAAGGAATGGAGTTAGGCATATGGAGTTAGGCATATGGAGTTAGGCATATGGAGTTAGGCATATGGAGTTAGGCATATGGAGTTAGGCATATGGAGTTAGGCATATGGAGTTAGGCATATGGAGTTAGGCATATGGAGTTAGGCATATGGAGTTAGGCATATGGAGTTAGGCATATGGAGTTAGGCATATGGAGGGGTGTCGGGAGTTGCGTCCTGTGTAGGTTCACAATCCTGACCGATCACCCCCTAGGGGTGACAACCATGCCGTTGTCATGCAGAAGATATTTGCAGTACTGTACGTACAGGGCTCTCTAAGATCAATATGGTGCTTCTGCAGCAAAATGCCACGAGGGCCAAAGGGGGAGAGAGTCAGAGTGATGCAAGACCCGAGCAGGAGGCAGTAATGAGGAACAGTACCTTGCTAACTATCTCTGTGCCTGGCTGACAAGAATCCTGCATATACAGCACTACTGTAGCATAGCTGGTTCTCCCTTACCCAGCAGAGAGATGGCTGAACAGCATAATAAACATGGCACCATCTTTCATTTATAGGATGTGCCAGTGATGGTGCCTGGGCTGGCTGTTCTCTAATCTCCAGGAAAGGCAGTGTGGCTGAGGGATGATGTGGACTCTCCATGTGCTGGCTACAGAGGGGGAGGTGGTGCTGGCTACAGCGGGGGAGGTGGTGCTGGCTACAGAGGGGGAGGTGGTGCTGGCTACAGAGGGGGAGGTGGTGCTGGCTACAGAGGGGGAGGTGGTGCTGGCTACAGAGGGGGAGGTGGTGCTGGCTACAGAGGGGGAGGTGGTGCTGGCTACAGAGGGGGAGGTGGTGCTGGCTACAGAGGTAAAAGGGGAGTTGGCACTTGCCCTAGACAGGGGTTGGTTGGTGGACCCACATTCCACTGCCCCCTGGGTGCACCGGTATAGTAGCAGCAGGTCTGTGAGTGACAGATGCACCCCCGCAGAGCCCCGCACCCCTGCGCAGACACACAATACATGCGTCACACACACACTGTTTCAATCACACACCGCTAACCTGTAAAAGGCTCCATACGTTGAGCAACCCAGTAACCCCACCCACTGCCTCCAGTAGGAGAATCCACAGGCAACCAGCCAGCAGTGGGTGAGTGTTCAGTCACGCACAGTTAAAGTGGAGTCCATACTGTGTTCATCACTTCATTATGTATACATACGGTACATGCATATGGTTACTCACATATCAGAAAGGGCAGGCAGGGGACATGGAGGGGATCAGGAAGGACATTGAATAGAAACCTGAGAGAAGCTAGTCTCCATTTGTGAGTAAGATTTGACGTTTGGTCTTCAGGGGTTTTAGTAGAGGTTAAACATGTAGAACTCCTAGTTAAAAGTCCACCTGTAGTAGAACAGTCCAAACTGGAAGGCTATTTCAGAATCCACAACTAGAATGTCAATCAAATATAAAAGAAGGGAGCATACAGGCCAAGCTGAGATAAAACTGACCATGCCAAACTTCTTCAAATATATTAACACCATGTCACTATGTGTTTATGGTGAATACGTTCCTGCTGCTGTCCCTTGTATTGAAACATTGAGTCTGTGGTAGTACATCAGATATGAAGCAGTCAGGACCTGTGTTGTTTCACCTACTTCTGAGATGGAGAGGATCTCAGTGGAGTTCCACAGGTTTAAATAATTCAGTCATTTTAGTCAGCCAGCCAGCTAGCCAGTCAGTCAGTCGGGTAAATAGATGTGTGTTGGACCTCAGCTGCAGCCACAACCAGCACAGGGAGCTGGAGAGGTGATGGTGTGAGGGAGAAGGAGGGAGGGAGGAAAGGAATGTCTCAATGGAGGAATGAGGTTCTACTGAACCTCTAAGAGGAGAACGAGGTCACAAATAGGTCTCCATTCAACTCAAGGTCACGGAGAATCTCAAAACATCATCATCGTTGGCAATGTCCACCACCTTTAAACAATCATGAAAAGGTCTGTTCCCCTTCACAAGGTGGAGAAGCCATCAGTTCCAGGCTGAGTGTGGAACGAAACACATCTATTAACAGGTGAGACTAACAGAGGAAAATCAATAGACACTCCTAACACAGCTCTCCTGATGTAGCCAAAGGAGATTGTTACACAGGGCCAAACACTACTTTAACAACAGATGAACCACGAGGACAAAACAAACCTCCTTAGGCTGACGTGTAGCTCCAAACTGAGGCTGACACACTAGAAAGTTCTTTATTTCTGTCTCTCTCTCCCTCTGTCTCTTTCTCCCCCCCCACCCTCTCTCTAACAGATTAAGAAGTAGCATGAAAAATAACAAGGCTGTGGGTCTCAGTTAATCAATACTTAGTAGCTAATGGCAGAATTAGTGAAGCAGCCTGAACCATAATGGCTTCCATATGATGCTGAGCAGCACAGCAGCAGTTCTGGTGGCCTTGGTTCTGTGGGTCTGTAGTGCTGTCTATCCTGACCTGGTCTCTCAGAGTTGTTCTTCCAGCATAAACACAGGTCAGGTTACCAGTGTTGGGAGAGGCCAGATGTTGGCAGCACGCTGTATGATAATCATGCTGCTGAAATAGCATGTTGTTCACTTTCTAAAAACAGCTGAACACTGCAGAGAACCTTAAAGACATTGGAACTAATGTTCCAAAATAGTCATTCAATACGTTTTAGCAGACTACATTACACTTCCTGTCAACAAAACATAAGATAAAATCAAATTTGTGATTGTGAGCATAAAACTGGGATGTCTTCTCCTTTCCCTCTCAGTTCTATCTACTCTACATCTATACTCCAAGCATGGATGCCCTCTCTCTCTCTGGTCCGTAAGGTGTTTGTTGTGTGCTGTTCTCTCTCTCTGGTCCGTAAGGTGTTTGTTGTGTGCTGTTCTCTCTCTCTGGTCCGTAAGGTGTTTGTTGTGTGCTGTTCTCTCTCTCTGGTCCGTAAAGGTGTTTGTTGTGTGCTGTTCTCTCTCTCTGGTCCGTAAGGTGTTTGTTGTGTGCTGTTCTCTCTCTCTGGTCCGTAAGGTGTTTGTTGTGTGCTGTTCTCTCTCTCTCTGGTCCGTAAGGCGTTTGTTGTGTGCTGTTCTCTCTCTCTCTGGTCCGTAAAGGTGTTTGTTGTGTGCTGTTCTCTCTCTCTGGTCCGTAAAGGTGTTTGTTGTGTGCTGTTCTCTCTCTCTGGTCCGTAAAGGTGTTTGTTGTGTGCTGTTCTCTCTCTCTGGTCCGTAAAGGTGTTTGTTGTGTGCTGTTCTCTCTCTCTCTGGTCCGTAAGGTGTTTGTTGTGTGCTGTTCTCTCTCTCTGGTCCGTAAGGTGTTTGTTGTGTGCTGTTCTCTCTCTCTGGTCCGTAAGGTGTTTGTTGTGTGCTGTTCTCTCTCTCTGGTCCGTAAGGTGTTTGTTGTGTGCTGTTCTCTCTCTCTGGTCCGTAAGGTGTTTGTTGTGTGCTCTACTCTCTCACTTACCACAGTCCTCAAAAACTCCATCTATTATACAACACGACATCATTCAACGTTCTCCGTGTCTGAAATAGATATTATTACTGTGAATGCTCCCCCACACCCACTCAGCTCTTTGAAGTTAGCAGGTACCCACTCTAGCCATGCAAACAGGATAACCTTGTTCCTGCCATGTTATATTCAGACTAATTCATCATGGCACGTTTGTTACACAAGAGAAGGTGCTTGAAGCAGGGAGATGTAGAGCCATAGTGAGTGTCTGAAAGAGGCACTAGAAAGGAAGAGGAAAGTTCATGCTTTTTGGATAACATCAAAACAATATTTTTTTACATGTTAAACCTGTAGTGCAGTTGTACATTGTGGCACCAATTACAAAATAATTTTATTCCCAAGCCACCCCCTGTACCTGGACTTTAAACGACTCCCTCTGGGTGCAGGTATACGGCACCCCCTGTACCTGGACTTTAAACGACTCCCTCTGGGTGCAGGTATACGGCACCCCCTGTACCTGGACTTTAAACGACTCCCCTCTGGGTGCAGGTATACGGCACCCCCTGTACCTGGACTTTAAACGACTCCCCTCTGGGTGCAGGTATACAGCACCCCCTGTACCTGGACTTTAAACGACTCCCCTCCGGGTGCAGGTACAGGGCACCCCTGTACCTGGACTTTAAACGACTCTCCTCTGGGTGCAGGTATACGGCACCCCCTGTACCTGGACTTTAAACGACTCCCCTCTGGTTGCAGGTATACGGCACCCCCTGTACCTGGACTTTAAACGACTCCCTCTGGGTGCAGGTATACGGCACCCCCTGTACCTGGACTTTAAACGACTCCCCTCTGGGTGCAGGTATACGGCACCCCCTGTACCTGGACTTTAAACGACTCCCCTCTGGGTGCAGGTATACGGCACCCCCTGTACCTGGACTTTAAACGACTCCCTCTGGGTGCAGGTACAGGGCACCCCTGTACCTGGACTTTAAACGACTCCCTCTGGGTGCAGGTACAGGGCACCCCTGTACCTGGACTTTAAACGACTCCCTCTGGGTGCAGGTACAGGGCACCCCTGTACCTGGACTTTAAACGACTCCCCTCTGGGTGCAGGTACAGGGCACCCCTGTACCTGGACTTTAAACGACTCCCCTCTGGGTGCAGGTACAGGGCAACCCCCGGCAGGAAAAACACAACAAGACAATAATTTGTGCCAGGTGTGATATCCCTCTTAAACAGCTGGGAATAATGTTCCTATCCACCCAGTAAGGCCAGCAGGCTGGTTTTCTTTCATCGGTATATACTATATGTTACTGCTATGAATTTTGCATCTATAGTATTTATACGGTACTTAAAATGTGTACATGTTACTGTAACAAAATGTCCCCACGGGGACAGTAAAGACAGTAAAAGTCAAAAGAACAGTGTGTCTGTGTGGTGCAGCCATGCTCATCATAGAGACCAGTCAGCTGCTTCTACACTACAGCCTTAGCCATATACACTCATGATATAGCAGGTGCCATAGAGACCTGGAAACATAGTTTGTTAAAGGAAAGGCACCCTTTGTTCTCCATGTCAGAAGACGGGACTGCAAGAATGATGGTTACCTTACCATACTTCATCTCTCAGAGGACTGACAGGTGAAACAGCCTGGGAGGGTCCTGGAGGGGTTAGGGATATTTCAACCCCAGATGAAAACAATTACATCAGACAGCCAGGCTAATGTCTAGCGGCAGAGGGGCCCAATTGGGAGGCCCAGTTTGGGAATCCAGGAAGTCAAGAGAAATAGCTACCCATCATTCACAGCAGTGCGGTTGTGAAAGGGGCAAAACAATATGATTTAGCCCTCATTAACCATCATGGTGTTTATGACATATCAATCTGTTGCAGCAAAAAACATTTCTCATAGGAAGGAATGCCTGGCTTTAATACTGTAGACAAACTATTATCAGACTGGGGTATTGGCCAGTTGAATGACTGTAGTTACTGGAAACATGAATATCAGTCATTAAGTTTAGAAAGAGGTGGAGCTGTAGTGAACACAATACAATACAAATATTGAAGCTGAAATCATTGGGAACTCTTGCAACATGATATTAATACCACAAAATCAAATTTAGAAAATCTGCCGATTTATATCACATATTCATAAACAAGGGAGAGGTTTCCTGGCTGCATTCATTGTAGTGCTGAGCGATTAGTGCTGTTTGAGGTTGGTTCGGTTTAGGTTAGAGTATTAAAAAAAGAATTACGGGTTTTGTTTTTGATCATTTTTTTTACATTAAATGCACTATGCATTGTGTGGGTTGAATGCTGTAACACAGAATAAAACATTAAATACAAGTCCCATGATGGTAGTGACTCCCCATTTCTTCTTATCACTTATTAACCATCATTTATTCACATTACTTTAATCAAATATTACATTAGTTTCATGACTTTATAATTTCATTCCAAGTCATCATCTCTATAGAGCTGCTGCCAATGCTGTCTGACAAAATCACTATTTTAATAGTTCTTCAACGTAAATAATACATACTTTTATGAATACCAACTATCAATCACTTAGGCCATGTAATTTAAGGTATAGATACCTCACGAAGCAACTGCTTTCTATGCCTCTCGATCGCAAGGTCTTCTCTCCTCGCTGTCTCCGTGCCCTCAGACATGACAAGTAGGTGCGCAATTGATTATTGTCATTGTAGTTAATTACCACATTTTCTGCGCTAAACTATGTTGAATATTGTCCTGTTAGAAACTACAACCCCCTACTACATCGCACAGTTCGGCCTTGATCTGATGTGTCTCTAGAGAAACTGTGCATTGAGCTCTGATTAATAAAAAATGTATATCTAATTTAAATAATTGAACCGACATCTGTCAATTAGATGTATGAACAAAAAAAAAAAGTTGGTTAATCGCAATAAATCAATAAAAAAAGCAAAAACATCATCATCATCATCATCATCATCAACAGCAGTATACCACAGCTGTGAGAGGGCAAGCAGGTATTCAGTCCATCTACAAAGGCAGAGCAGACCCTCGTGGCCGGATGGCCATGGCCACAGATGAGACCATCAGTGATTACTGTGGTAAGACCCCCACACACACCTCAAAAACAAGATGAATAAACTTGTACACGGCTTATGGAAAGGCCAGTCACTAGCTGATAACGCCACCCCTCCTCCTCCAAGCCTGCAGTAACCAACTGATCCCTTCATGTATTATGTATAGACAGGCTTATCACGTTGGCAGCTCTCTGCCTGCCCAGCCAGCGCTCTGCCTCTCCACCCTCATCAGACCAGTGGAGGGGAATGAACACTGAAAGGTCAGCAGAGACCAGAGTCTACGAGGAGGAGAGACCCACAACCGTCCGCACGGCAGGAACACACAGCATCCAGTCAAGAGCCTTGCATATTCTTACCGGTTCCTAGACCTCCACACCAAGTCTTAAGGGGAAGGAATGGTACAGTGCTGATATACTGAGCATCAATGTGGTAGTGTACAGGTATGTAAATGTGAAAAGTTATGAAATAGTGAAGTGATACTGTGCATTTGCTTTTTAAGGTTAAAAAGGAAGAAGGTTTAAGTTCTCAGTTCAATATTGGCACAATATTGGTTTACAATAGCAGAGAGCATTTTCAGTTTTCATCTAGATTTGACCATTTGATCCCCTTCAATAAAGTTAGCTGTCACTTCTGGGTTTTCCAAATGCAGGATGCTGTATCCAGAACAGACCTGTCTGGATCATGATCCACTGGGCTTATCCACTAAATCACAACCCCCCCACTATGATTCACATCAAGAATTTGACATATTGAACGGACAATAAGGTTTTTGTAATTCTAAGTATTAAAACCACTTTTAAAAACATCCCTCATGTTCCCAACACCCCCATTAGAGGTGGTATCTCCTGTTTACTGCTCAGGTCAGGGGTCAGAGATCATGGGTTATAGTCCATCTCTACAGTCCACAACAGTTATTTGAAGAACCGGACCCAGTTTTAAACTTCTTTCAAGCCTTAGGAGGATTTTTCCAATTATTATGTGGGTTTGCTTTGACACGACAAACCGTTTCAGAGGCCTGCTCTGCTGCTCACCCATATGAGACTGACTGTCAGAAAACATCAGTGTGTGTGTGTGTGTGTGTGTGTGTGTGTGTGTGTGTGTGTGTGTGTAGCACACGAGTGAGAGTGTGTGAGCATGAGTTCGAAACAGCAATGCCGTGACCTCTGTGTCCTGTGAGTAAGGCTGTTCTTGTCCTGAGTCTGTACAGCTGGGGGCTGTCTGTTTGACTCATACTGAAACACTGTTCTAACCATTACATTTGATTTGTAATTCAAGACTACAGTAGGTTGTGTCCTGCATAGCTATCCTAGTGGAGGATGGACCTTGTATCTGAGGGATGGGATGACTATGCAGGGCGGAGTCAAGCAGGCAGACAGACAGGCAGTGACTCTGCTACTTCAGACAATGTTCTGTTTGTTATCAGTCTGCTGAGGGACGTCCTTGACCAAACAAACCCACATTACAAGGTGGCCAGACACCACACAGACTAGAGCAGAGAGAGGGTTGACACAAGGTGGCCAGACGCCACACAGACTAGAGCAGAGAGAGGGGTGACACAAGGTGGCCAGACGCCACACAGACTAGAGCAGAGAGCGAGAGCGAGAGCGAGAATCAGTTATAGAACCCATTACCCTTTATGGTTGTGAGGTCTGGGGTCCGCTCACCAACCAAGATTTCACAAAACGGGACACACACCAACTTGAGACTCTGCATGCAGAATTCTGCAAAATATCCTCAGTGTACAACGTAAAACACCAAATAATGTACGCAGAGCAGAATTAGGCCGATACCAGCTAATGATCAAAATCCAGAAAAGAGACGTTAAATTCTACAACCACCTAAAAGGAAGCAACGTAAAACGTCAGAATACCTGACCACTGTGACTGACCCAAACATAAGGAAAGCTTTGACTATGTACAGACTCAGTGAGCACAGCCTTGCTATTGAGAAAGGCCACCGTAGGCAGACCTGCCTCTCAAGAGAAGACGGGCTATGTGCACACTGCCCACAAAATGAGGTGGAAACTGAGCTGCACTTCCTAACCTCCTGCCCAATGTTTGACCATATCAGAGACACATATTTCCCATAGATCCACAAAGAATTTGAAAACAAACCCCATTTTGATAAACTCCCATATCTACTGGGTGAAATACCACAGCTTGCAATCACAGCAGCAAGATTTGGGACCCGTTGCCACAAGAAAAGGGCAACCAGTGAAGAACAAACACCATTGTAAATTCAGCCCATATTTATGTTTATTTTCCCTTTTGTACTTTCACATCGTTACAACACTTTATATAGACATAATATGACATTTGAAATGTCTTTATTCTTTTGGAACTTCTGTGAGTGTAATGTTTACTGTTCAATTTTATTGTTTATTTCACTTTAGTTTATTATTATCTACTTCACTTGCTGTGTAATTGTTTTAACCCAGATTAGACCCCAGGAAGAGTAGCTGCTGCAGTAGCTAACGGGGTTCCTAATAAATACAACATCAGAAAAACACCCTTGGACTTTAGTGACACAAACAAACATTCAAGGCAATCTCCCCAACCATTTAAAGCGATACTGCGAGATTTTGATATTTAGGTTATTTTTCTACTTACAGTATCCAGAGTCAGACAAACTCATGGATACCATTGTTATGTCTCTGCATGCAGTTTGGAGATGATTGAAGGCAGCGCCATTGAGACAGATAAAATGCTGCGACCTCTAACGGGACAGAGAATGAGGAAGTGGATAGAATCTCGTTTCTTATGATTAGCAGCAAAATTAACGAACGTATAAAATATAAATTACTATGTATAGCTTCGTAAGATGATAACTGACCAACCACCCAGCCTTGGAGTCGTTAGAAGGTCTATTTCCTGCTTTTGAGAGGAGCTGGATACTGTACTTTCATCAATTGTGCTAAGATAACGATATGCTAACTTCAATCATCTCCAAACTGCATGCAGTTTATCTGACTCTTGTAAGTAGAAAAATGACCTAAATCTCAAAATATCACAAATTCCCTTTAGAGAGATAGCTGTGAGTAAGAGATCACTGACAGTCCAAATATCCATTAAAAACAAACATTCTTTCTCACGTGAACTATCAAAACATGGCCACATAGTTTGACATCTCAGTAAATGAAAAAGAGAAGCAGTTGAAAAGGCCTTATCTTGGTAGATGAAGAAGTGTTTGGCTGACAAAAGCGGTAGGAGAAGGAAGGGCTTGATAAATAAATGACATTTAAAAGTGAATTCAAATGTATCACTGACATTTTCATTCTGGCTCTCCTCTCGACTCAGGCCGTTCGTTCGTTCAAAGTGAAAACACTGACAATGGAAAGAATCTGTCTAGAAAATGACAAAGATTCAAACTTCATGAATGAGAGATGTAACCTTTCCATTCCAAATCAGTGTGTGTGTGTGTGTGTGTGTGTGTGTGAGAGAGAGTGGTCAACAAAACCGCTCATAAGAATGAACATTTAATTCCTAACACAGACAAACTCATTAGTTTGTGTATGTGATGAGAAAGCTCAGGATGATAACCAACAGGCTGCAGAGATTCTGTCATCTGAATGGTGGAGGGAGGACACTACCATGAGCAAAGGTCTGCTACAGATGGGACATCTCTCCTCCTTCCTTCAGGCTTCTTTTTCTTCTTTGGACTTAATATGGTGGTTGGCAACCAACTTTACGGTGCATTACCACAAAGATGAGCTGAGTGTGGACCTCAGTTCATCTTTCAATATGCTCCTAAAAACCAACGAGGAGATGGGAGGCAGGACTTGCTGCGGCTTGAGAATCACAAATAGAACCAAGTTCTATTTTAGCGCCTGGCCACGCAGACGCTCGCGAGCAGTGTGGGTGCAATGACTGAATAACATGTATGTGTACATTTAATTTGCACCGCTCGCGTACGTGACGCAAGCGGTGTGGTCAGCATGTAGGCCAATAGGGTTCTATTATAGAGTGTTTATGTTTGCATCGGGCTCACAGCATGTGAGATGTGTGAGGGGTGAACCTCAGGCAGTAGAAGTTCATCCTCTGTTAGGCCTGGTCTGGTCTGTAGACAGGGTGCTGCTGAAGACACCTGGCTGGCATTTAGGAGTCTGTGGAGGGGGGTTGGCACTGCAGAGGGGCAGTGGCCACATACGGCTCACACAACATCCTTTTAGGTCTGACTGGTTTGACAACAGTGTGAGTAAGCAGCAGGAAACGTCTGGAGCTGTGTGAGAACCATGTGTCTTACTTACATCGAGCACGGTTTACAGTAAAAGGTGAGTGGACTATCACGGCTGAATGGGAAGAGCAGGCTGTACATGTGAGCAACTTCCAGTAAAAACTAATTTTCTAAAATACCATGAACCCAGAGTATAGCAAAACCCTGTTATCCCTCCATCTTCTAATACCTAGTACTGACGTTACTCCCAGAACAGAACAAACCCTCCACAGAGAGGTCCATCTCTGGGTATAATGACATGTACCATCACAGTGGAGTGTTGCTCAACCTCAATACATATGGAACACATCTCCTACTCTCCACAATCACATCATCAAAACAAACAGAGGGGCTCTTTACAACAAAGTGCCACTTCCACAAACTCTTCAGCTTTCTAACCATATCAGGCCCTTCTCTTGGGAAATGGGGGTACTCTATCCCTTTTCCTCCATCACTACCTCTCTCCACAGGTCCAGTGTGTGAAGGACGGGCCAAGGCGTCAGTATCAGTGGATATCACACAGCACCAGAGGGTCAGCTCTCCATCCCCCTTACACACACACACTTTTCAAAGCCTACATGTCTGGTTTCACTAGGATACTGAATTTCTGCTGGGGCCCATTACTAAAATATGGTCGAGGGGACTGCCAACAACAGCACGGGGAAAGAGAGAGATAGGCAGGGAGGGAGGGCCAGGGAGGGTGAAAGTGGTGCTGTTCTCTGGGGGTGTTCGCGGGATAAAGGGGGAAAAAGCAATTGCACTGGGGGAGATTTGGCCCTGGTGTTCATGTGAAATCTGATTAACAGAAAAGAGGAGAGAATGAAAAGAAAGAGGCCTGGGGGTTCTCCACTACCCCTCAGTCTGCCAGGAGAGAGAGAAAGAGGCCTGGGGGTTCTCCACTACCCCTCCGTCTGCCAGGAGAGAGAGAAAGAGGCCTGGGGGTTCTCCACTGCCCCTCCGTCTGCCAGGAGAGAGAGAAAGAGGCCTGGGGGTTCTCCACTACCCCTCCGTCTGCCAGGAGAGAGAGAAAGAGGCCTGGGGGTTCTCCACTACCCCTCCGTCTGCCAGGAGAGAGAGAAAGAGGCCTGGGGGT